>NC_091981.1:46985613-47220613 GCF_044704955.1 Pristiophorus japonicus
TCTCAAACATCGATATCTGTTCTCAAACATCGATATCTGTTCTCAAACATCTGTTCTCAGACATCGAAATCTGTTCTCAGACATCGGTATCCGTTCTCAATCATCTGTTCTCAAACATCGATATCTGTTCTCAAACATCTGTTCTCAAACATCGATATCTGTTCTCAAACATCTGTTCTCAAACATCGATATCTGTTCTCAAACATCGATATCTGTTCTCAAACATCGATATCTGTTCTAAAACATCTGTTCTCAAACATCGATATCTGTTCTCAAACATCTGTTCTCAGATATCGATATCCGTTCTCAAACATCTCTTCTCAAACATCGATATCTGCTCTCAATCATCTGTTCTCAAACATCGATATCTGTTCTCAAACATCTGTTCTCAGACATCGATATCTGCTCTCAAACATTAATATCTGTTCTCAAACATCTGTTCTCAAACATCGATATCTGTTCTCAAACATCTGTTCTCAGTCATCGATATCTGTTCTCAAACATCGATATCTGGTCTCAAACATCTGTTCTCAAACATCGATATCTGTTGTCAAACATCTGTTCTCAAACATTGATATCTGTTCTCAAACATCTGTTCTCAAACATCGATATCTGTTCTCAAACAACTGTTCTCAAACATCGATATCAGTTCTCAAACATCGATATCCATTTTCAAAGATCGATATCTGTTCTCAAACATCTGTTCTCAAACATTGATATCTGCTCTCAAACATCTGATCTCAAACATCGATATCTGTTCTCAAACATCTGTTCTCAAACATTGATATCTGTTCTCAAACATCTGTTCTCAAACATCGATATCCGTTCTCAAACATCTGTTCTCAAACATCAATATCTGTTCTCAAAAATCTGCTCTCAGACATCGATATGTGTTCTCAAACATCTGTTCTCAAACGTTGATATCGTTTTCAAACATTTGTTCTCAAACATCTGTTCTCAAAATTGATATCTGTTCTCAAACATCTGTTCTCAAACATCAATATCTGTTCTCAGACATCGATATCTGTTCTCAAACATCTGTTCTCAAATATCGATATCTGTTCTCAAACATCGGTTCTCAAACATCGATATCTGTTCTCAAACATCTGTTCTCAAACATCGATATCTGTTCTCAAACATTGATATCTGATCTCAAACATCGATATCCGTTCTCAAACATCGATATCTGTTCTCACACATCTGTTCTCAATCATCGATATCCGTTCTCAAACATCTGTTCTCAAACATCGATATCTGTTCTCAGACATCAATATCTGTTCTCAAACATCGATATCTGTTCTGAGACATCGATATCTGTGCTCAAACTTCTGTTCTCAAATATCGATATCTGTTCTCAAACATCGATATCTGTTCTCAAACATCTGATCTCAAACATCGATATCTGTTGTCAAACATCTGTTCTCAAACATAGATATCTGTTCTCAAACATCCATTCTCAAACATCGATATCTGTTCTCAAACATCGATACCCATTCTCAAACATCAATATCAATTCGCAAACATCGATATATGTTCTCAAAGATCGATATATGTTCTCAAACATCGCTATCCATTCTCAAACATCGATACTCATTCTCTAACTTCGATATATGTTCTCTAACATCAATATCTGTTCTCAAACATCGATATCTGTTCTCAAACATCTGTTCTCAAACATTGATATCTGCTCACAAACATCTGTTCTCAAACATCGATATCTGTTCTCAAACATCTGTTCTCAAACATCGATATGCGTTCTCAAACATCGATATCCATTCTCAAACATCAATGTCCATTCGCAAACATCGATATCTGTTCTCAAACCTCTGTTCACAAACATTGCTATCTGTTCTCAAACATCTGTTCTCAGACATCGATATCTGTTCTCAAACATCGATATCTGTTGTCAAACATCGATATCTGTTCTCAAACATCTGTTCTCAGACATCGAAATCTGTTCTCAGACATCGGTATCCGTTCTCAAACATCTGTTCTCAAACATCGATATCTGTTCTCAAACATCTGTTCTCAAACATCGATATCTGTTCTCAAACATCTGTTCTCAAACATCGATATCTGTTCTCAAACATCGATATCTGTTCTCAAACATCGATATCTGTTCTAAAACATCTGTTCTCAAACATCGATATCTGTTCTCAAACATCTGTTCTCAGATATCGATATCCGTTCTCAAACATCTCTTCTCAAACATCGATATCTGCTCTCAATCATCTGTTCTCAAACATCGATATCTGTTCTCAAACATCTGTTCTCAGACATCGATATCTGCTCTCAAACATTAATATCTGTTCTCAAACATCTGTTCTCAAACATCGATATCTGTTCTCAAACATCTGTTCTCAGTCATCGATATCTGTTCTCAAACATCGATATCTGGTCTCAAACATCTGTTCTCAAACATCGATATCTGTTGTCAAACATCTGTTCTCAAACATTGATATCTGTTCTCAAACATCTGTTCTCAAACATCGATATCTGTTCTCAAACAACTGTTCTCAAACATCGATATCAGTTCTCAAACATCGATATCCATTCTCAAACATCAATATCCATTCTCAAAGATCGATATCTGTTCTCAAACATCTGTTCTCAAACATTGATATCTGCTCTCAAACATCTGATCTCAAACATCGATATCTGTTCTCAAACATCTGTTCTCAAACATTGATATCTGTTCTCAAACATCTGTTCTCAAACATCGATATCCGTTCTCAAACATCTGTTCTCAAACATCAATATCTGTTCTCAAAAATCTGCTCTCAGACATCGATATGTGTTCTCAAACATCTGTTCTCAAACGTTGATATCGTTTTCAAACATTTGTTCTCAAACATCTGTTCTCAAAATTGATATCTGTTCTCAAACATCTGTTCTCAAACATCAATATCTGTTCTCAGACATCGATATCTGTTCTCAAACATCTGTTCTCAAATATCGATATCTGTTCTCAAACATAGATATCTGTTCTCAAACATCGGTTCTCAAACATCGATATCTGTTCTCAAACATCTGTTCTCAAACATCGATATCTGTTCTCAAACATTGATATCTGATCTCAAACATCGATATCCGTTCTCAAATATCGATATCTGTTCTCACACATCTGTTCTCAATCATCGATATCCGTTCTCAAACATCTGTTCTCAAACATCGATATCTGTTCTCAGACATCAATATCTGTTCTCAAACATCGATATCTGTTCTGAGACATCGATATCTGTGCTCAAACATCTGTTCTCAAATATCGATATCTGTTCTCAAACATCGATATCTGTTCTCAAGCATCTGTTCTCAAACATCGATATCTGTTCTCAAACATCTATTCTCAAACATCGATATCTGTTCTGAAACATCGATATCTGTTCTCATACATCTGTTCTCAAACATCGATATCTGTTCTCAAACATCGATATCCATTCTCAAACATCAATATCCATTCTCAAAGATCGATATCTGTTCTCAAACATCTGTTCTCAAACATTGATATCTGCTCTCAAACATCTGATCTCAAACATCGATATCTGTTCTCAAACATCTGTTCTCAAACATTGATATCTGTTCTCAAACATCTGTTCTCAAACATCGATATCCGTTCTCAAACATCTGTTCTCAAACATCAATATCTGTTCTCAAAAATCTGCTCTCAGACATCGATATGTGTTCTCAAACATCTGTTCTCAAACGTTGATATCGTTTTCAAACATTTGTTCTCAAACATCTGTTCTCAAAATTGATATCTGTTCTCAAACATCTGTTCTCAAACATCAATATCTGTTCTCAGACATCGATATCTGTTCTCAAACATCTGTTCTCAAATATCGATATCTGTTCTCAAACATAGATATCTGTTCTCAAACATCGGTTCTCAAACATCGATATCTGTTCTCAAACATCTGTTCTCAAACATCGATATCTGTTCTCAAACATTGATATCTGATCTCAAACATCGATATCCGTTCTCAAATATCGATATCTGTTCTCACACATCTGTTCTCAATCATCGATATCCGTTCTCAAACATCTGTTCTCAAACATCGATATCTGTTCTCAGACATCAATATCTGTTCTCAAACATCGATATCTGTTCTGAGACATCGATAACTGTGCTCAAACATCTGTTCTCAAATATCAATATCTGTTCTCAAACATCGATATCTGTTCTCAAGCATCTGTTCTCAAACATCGATATCTGTTCTCAAACATCTATTCTCAAACATCGATATCTGTTCTGAAACATCGATATCTGTTCTCATACATCTGTTCTCAAACATCGATATCTGTTCTCAAACATCGATATCCCTTCTCAAACATCGATCTCTGTTCTCATACATCAGTTCTCAAACATCGATATCTGTTCTCAAACATCGATACCCATTCTCAAACATCTGTACTCAGACATCAATACTTGTTCTCAAATATCTGTTCTCAAACATCGATATCCGTTCTCAAAAATCTGTTCTCAAACACCGATATCCGTTCTCAGACATCGATATCTGTTCTCAAACATCTGTTCTCAAACATCGATATCTGTTCCCAAACATCTGTTCTCAAACATCGATATCTGTTCTCAAACATCGATACCCATTATCAAACATCTGTTCTCAGACATCGATATCTGTTCTCAAATATCTGTTCTCAAACATCGATATCCGTTCTCAAACATCTGTTCTCAAACACCGATATTTGTTCACAAACATACCCATTCTCTAACTTCGATATATGTTCTCGAACATCAATATCTGTTCTCAAACATCGATATCTGTTCTCAGACATCTGTTCTCAAACATCGATATCTGTTCTCAAACATCTGTTCTCAAACATCGATATCTATTCTCAAACATCTGTTCTCAAACATCGATTTCTGTTCTCAAACATCTGTTCTCAGAAACCGATATCTGTTCTCAAACATCTGCTCTCAAGCATTGATATTTGTTCTCAAACATCTGTTCTCAAACATCGATATCTGTTCTCAAACATCTGTTCTCAAACATCGATATCGGTTCTCAAACATCTGTTCTCAAACATTGATATCTGTTCTCAAACATCTGTTCTCAGACATCGATATCTGTTCTCAAACATACCCATTCTCTAACTTCGATATATGTTCTCAGACATCGATATCTGTTCTCAAACATCGATATCTGGTCTCAAACATCTGTTCTCAAACATCGATATCTGTTGTCAAACATCTGTTCTCAAACATTGATATCTGTTCTCAAACATCTGTTCTCAAACACCGATATCTGTTCTCAAACAACTGTTCTCAAACATCGATATCTGTTCTCAAACATCTGTTCTCAAACATCGATATCTGTTCTCAAACATCGATATCTGGTCTCAAACATCTGTTCTCAAACATCGATATCTGTTGTCAAACATCTGTTCTCAAACATTGATATCTGTTCTCAAACATCTGTTCTCAAACACCGATATCTGTTCTCAAACAACTGTTCTCAAACATCGATATCCGTTCTCAAACATCGATATCCATTCTCAAACATCAATATCCATTCTCAAAGATCGATATCTGTTCTCAAACATCTGTTCTCAAACATTGATATCCGCTCTCAAACATCTGTTCTCAAACATCGATATCTGTTGTCAAACATCTGTTCTCAAACATTGATATCTGTTCTCAAACAACTGTTCTCAAACATCGATATCCGTTCTCAAACATCGATATCCATTCTCAAACATCAATATCCATTCTCAAAGATCGATATCTGTTCTCAAACATCTGTTCTCAAACATTGATATCCGCTCTCAAACATCTGTTCTCAAAATTGATATCTGTTCTCAAACATCTGTTCTCAAACATCGATATCTGTTCTCAGACATCGATATCTGTTCTCAAACATCTGTTCTCAAATATCGATATCTGTTCTCAAACATAGATATCTGTTCTCAAACATCTGTTCTCAAACATCGATATCTGTTCTCATACATCTGTTCTCAAACATCGATATCTGTTCTCAAACATCGATACCCGTTCTCAAACATCGATATCTGTTCTCATACATCTGTTCTCAAACATCGATATCTGTTCTCAAACATCGATACCCGTTCTCAAACATCTGTACTCAGACATCAATATCTGTTCTCAAATATCTGTTCTCAAACATCGATATCCATTCTCAAACATCAATATCTATTCTCAAAGATCGATATCTGTTCTCAAACATCTGTTCTCAAACATTGATATCCGCTCTCAAACATCTGTTCTCAAAATTGATATCTGTTCTCAAACATCTGTTCTCAAACATCGATATCTGTTCTCAGACATCGATATCTGTTCTCAAACATCTGTTCTCAAATATCGATATCTGTTCTCAAACATAGATATCTGTTCTCAAACATCGTTTCTCAAACATCGATATCTGTTCTCAAACATCTGTTCTCAAACATCGATATCTGTTCTCATACATCTGTTCTCAAACATCGATATCTGTTCTCAAACATCGATACCCGTTCTCAAACATCTGTACTCAGACATCAATATCTGTTCTCAAATATCTGTTCTCAAACATCGATATCCGTTCTCAAAAATCTGTTCTCAAACACCGATATCCGTTCTCAGACATCGATATCTGTTCTCAAACATCTGTTCTCAAACATCGATATCTGTTCCCAAACATCTGTTCTCAAACATCGATATCTGTTCTCAAACATCGATACCCATTATCAAACATCTGTTCCCATCATCGATATCTGTTCTCAAACATCGATATTCATTCTCAAACATCTGTTCTCAAACATCGATATCTGTTCTCAAACATCGATACCCATTCTCAAACATTGACATCTGTTCTCAAACATCGATATCTGTTCTCAAACATCGATATCTGTTCTCAAACATCTGTTCTCAAACATCGATATACATTCAAAAACATCGATATCTGTTCTCAGAAATCGATATCCGTTCTCAAACATCTGTTCTCAAACATCGATATCTGTTCTCCAATATCTGTTCTCAAACATCGATATCTGTTCTCAAACATCGATACCCGTTCTCAAACATCTGTACTCAGACATCAATATCTGTTCTCAAATATCTGTTCTCAAACATCGATATCCGTTCTCAAAAATCTGTTCTCAAACACCGATATCCGTTCTCAGACATCGATATCTGTTCTCAAACATCTGTTCTCAAACATCGATATCTGTTCCCAAACATCTGTTCTCAAACATCGATATCTGTTCTCAAACATCGATACCCATTATCAAACATCTGTTCCCATCATCGATATCTGTTCTCAAACATCGATATTCATTCTCAAACATCTGTTCTCAAACATCGATATCTGTTCTCAAACATTGATACCCATTCTCAAACATTGACATCTGTTCTCAAACATCGATATCTGTTCTCAAACATCGATATCTGTTCTCAAACATCTGTTCTCAAACATCGATATACATTCAAAAACATCGATATCTGTTCTCAGAAATCGATATCCGTTCTCAAACATCTGTTCTCAAACATCGATATCTGTTCTCCAATATCTGTTCTCAAACATCGATATCTATTCTCAAACATCTGTTCTCAAACATCGATACCCATTCTCAAACATCGATATCTGTTCTCAAACATCGATATCTGTTTTCAAACATCTGTTCTCAAACATCGATATCTGTTCTCAAACATCTGTTCTCAAACATCGATACACATTCTCAAACATCGATATCTTTTCTCAAACATTGATATCTGTTCTCAAACATCTGTTCTCAAACATCGATATCCGTTCTCAAGCATCGATATCCATTCTCAAACATCAGTTCTCAGACATTGATATCTGTTCTCAAACATTGATATGCTTTCTCAAACATCGATATCTGTTCTCAAACATCGATACCCATTCTCAAACATCGCTATCCATTCTCTAACACCGATATCCGTTCTCAAACATCGATATCTGTTCTAATACATCTGTTCTCAGACATCGATATCTGTTCTCAAACATCTGTTCTCAAACATCGATATCTGTTCTCAGACATCTGTTCTCGGACATCGATATCTGTTCTCAAACATCGATATCGGTTCTCAAACATCGATATCTGATCTCAAACATCGATATCTGTTCTCAAACATCAATACCCATTCTCAAACATCGATGCCCATTCTCAAACACCGATATCCGTTCTCAAACATCGATATCCGTTTTCAAACATTAATATCTGTTCTCAAATATCTGTTCTCAAACATCGATATCTGTTCTCAAACATCTGTTCTCAGACATCAATATCTGTTCTCAAACATCTGTTCTCAAATACCGATATCTGTTCTCAGACATCTGTTCTCATCAACGATATCTGTTCTCAAACATCGATATCCGTTCTCAAACATCGATAACTGTTCTCAGACATCTGTTCCCATCAACGATATCTGTTCTCAAACATCGATATTCGTTCTCAAACATCTGTTCTCAAACATCGATATCTATTCTCAAACATCTGTTCTCAAACATCAATATCTGTTCTCAAACATCGATATCTGTTCTCAAACATCAATACCCATTCTCAAACATTGATATCTGTTCTCAAAAATAGATATCTGTTCTCAAACATCAATATCTGTTCTCAAACATCTGTTCTCAAACATCGATATCCATTCAAAAACATCGATATCTGTTCTCAGACATCAATATCTGTTCTTCAAACATCTGTTCTCAAACATCGATATCTGTTCTCAAACATCTGTTCTCAAACATCGATACCCATTCTCAAACATCGATATCTGTTCTCAAACATCGATATCTGTTTTCAAACATCTGTTCTCAAACATCGATATCTGTTCTCAAACATCTGTTCTCAAACATCGATATCCATTCTCAAACATCGATATCTTTTCTCAAACATCGATATCTGTTCTCAAACATCTGTTCTCAAACATCGATACCCATTCTTAAACATCGATATCTGTTCTCAATCATCGCTATCTGTTCTCAAACATCTGTTCTCAAACATCGATATCCGTTCTCAAGCATCAGTATCCGTTCTGAAACATCTGCTGACAAGCATCGCTATCTGTTCTCAAACATCTGTTCTCAAACATTGATATCCATTCTCAAACATCTGTTCTCAAACATCGATATCTGTTCTCAAACATCGATATCTGTTCTCACAAATCGATATACGTTCTCAAACATCGATATCCATTCAAAAACATCGATATCTGTTCTCCAACATCGATATCCGTTCTCAAACATCTGTTCTCAAACATCGATATCTGTTCTCAAACATCTGTTCTCAAACATCGATATCTGTTCTCAAACATCTGTTCTCAAACATCGATATCTGTTCTCAAACCTCTGTTCTCAAACATCGATATCCGTTCTCAAACATCGATATCCATTCTCAAACATCGATATCCGTTCTCAAACATCGATATCCATTCTCAAACATCGATACCCATTCGCAAACATCGATATCTTTTCTCAAACATTGATATCTGTTCTCAAATATCTGTTCTCAAACATCGATATCTATTCTCAAACATCTGTTCTCACACATCGATACCCATTCTCAAACATCGATACCTATTCGCAAACATCGATATCTTTTCTCAAACATCGATATGTGTTCTCAAACATCTGTTCTCAAACCTCGATATCCATTCTCAAACATCGATATCTGTTCTCAAACTGCGATATCTGTTCTCAAAGATCGATATCTCTTCTCAAACATCTGTTCTCAAGCATCGATACCCATTCTCAAACATCGATATCTATTCTCAAACATCGATATCTGTTCTCAAACATCGATACCCGTTCTCAAACATCGATAGCCGTTCTCAAACATCATTATCTGTTCTGAACAACTGATCACAAACTTTCAGATTGAGAAACACTGAAAAAATTGTTGATTTGAAAAGAGGCACACCCATTATATGTCATAAATCACAACTCTCTGAGCTTATTGAGTGGCTCAGTGATGTCACTATATCATCAAACAAGCGCCTGGGCAACAAAAACAACAGAACAACAGGTCATCGCTTACGCCCAGCCAATTAGGGGAGGGGAAGGTGTAATATACTTGGGTAGAACAAGTTAAGGGCAGAGACACCGATGAATTGCTAGTCCATTTGCTTGTTTTATTAGGACAGAGTGAAATGAGCACACTCAAACTAAACCATGCGATAATACATAAGAACATAAGAAATAGGAGCAGGAGTAGGCCACCTGGCCCCTCGAGTCTTCTCCGCCATTTAATAAGATCATGGCTGATCTGATCATGGACTTAGCTCCACTTCCCTGCCCGCTCCCCATAACCCTTTATTCCTTTATCACTCAAAAATCTGTCTATCTCTGCCTTAAATATATTCAATGACCCAGCCTCCACAGCACTCTGAGGCAAAGAATTCCATAGATTTACAACCCTCTGAGAGAAGAAATTCCTCCTCATCTCAGTTATTCTGAGACTATGTCCCCTAGTTTTAGTTTCCCCCATGAGTGGAAACATCCTCTCTGCATCCACCTTGTCGAGCTCCCTCATTATCTTATATGTTTCAATAAGACCACCTCTCATTCGTCTAAACTCCAATGAGTATAGGCCCAACCTACTCAACCTATCTTTATAAGTCAACCCCCTCATCTCCGGCATCAACCTAGTAAACCTTCTCTGAACAAGTATATCCTTTCAATGCAAGTATATCCTTTCTTAAATATGGAGACCAAAACTGTATCCTGTACAATTGTAGCTGGACTTCTCTGCTTTTATACTCTATCCCCTTGCAATAAAGGCCAACATTCCATTTGCCTTCCTGATTACTTGCTGTACCTGCATGTTAACTTTTTGTGTTTCATGCACAAGGACCCCCAGGTCCCTCTGTACTGCAGCACTTTGCAATACATTGCACTGCTTTCCCCTTAAAAAAAAAGTGTATGTATTCCCCTCTCAAATACAACAAAACTATGGTGCCACCTTTCTCAACATTACATGCAGCAAATACCAAAGACGCTTGGCTTTTTTCTGTTAAATGAAGCACAAATCCAGTTTAAAAGCAAGTTTGCATAGCCTTCCTGATCTCCTTACAGAAGGTTTTGGTGTTGAACCTATTTTTGAACCGTGTTGTTTTGGTTCTGAATTCAAAGATGGTCCTGTTTCTATTTCAGACTTGTTTGAACCTATGAACTCAGTGACCTGCTCAGGGTGGTATTGTAGGTTGCCTCCTGAATGGTCCAGGCATCCTTTATCCCCCATTATTCAACCGTGACCTTGTGGCTGACTCTTAAACAGGTCAGAGACAGTGCTCTCAAGCAAGATGTGCGCATCATGGATGCTCCCTGCAAAATTTGTATTTACTGATGTTGTGTATGCAATAACTGTTAGACTGAGTATTGTTTAACTTCAAGAGGTATAACCTTGGCTCTGCTTTATTAAGGCCCAAAGTGACTAATATACAAAATGGCTGGCCTTTTATACACCAGTGCGTGCAGCCCAATAGCCTCAACAGTGACGACATCTAGTGGCTAGTGATCCCAAAAGTACATACATTATAACTGCCATGATTATTTGCTTGTCGTCGACAACGAGCTGCACATTCAGGGAGTGAAATCCCTTTTGGTTATGGTAAGCCTCTGCATCCTGCAAAGGTACTCATAGGGCGATGTGCATTCAGTCTATTGCTCCCTGCACCTTGGGGAAGTCTGTTATTCACGAGAACTCCAAAGCCCTCTCACACTGTGCCTCCCTCGTCATAGGATAGTTTATAAAGTCCATCCTGTGTGCGTAAAGGGCTTCAGTCACCTGTCAAAGGCAGCAATGTGTGGCGTGCTGAGAGATACCGCAAGTGCCGCCAGCTGAGGCCTGAAAGGAGCCTGATGCATAAAACGAAAGTGCCACAGTAACCTTAACCTCATCGGGCAGTGTGGCCCTGATGGAGCTGTTAGGCTGCAGATCTCACTTAATTAGCTGGCATATCTCACTGATGACCTCCTTTCGGAAGCACAGCCTTCTAACGCATGTCATCAGACAAGTCCAGGTATGATTGCTTATCCCTGTAAATGCGTTGGGTGTAAGTTCTCCTCCTCCTCAGCAGTCTACCACCTCTTTGATTGGGCACATAATGCTCTTCAATGAACCTTCTCCCATCTCCATTCTGCAGCATGTGAGTAGTCATCAATATTGTTGAGAAATTACAGGCCCCATCACTATGAATCACTATAAATGCCCTAATCTGTCTTCAAAATTCTTAAATTGGCCACAACAAACACAATATAAACTCAAAATTGACCACCATTGATTAGATGATTGGCAAGATTCTAAAACGCCCTTAAAATCACTCACAAATTACTTCAGTGCTCCCATCAACTTGAAGCAGGCATTTATTAAACTTCCTCCGATTTACAAAATGGCATCCAGACCCGGCTTACGGTCAGGTGAATGCAGCTTTTCTTGAGCGTCTTTTTGGGCGGGCGATCATTTGGGTGATATATGGGCGAAATGCCGAAAGTCGCGCTCAGCGATAATCTGGGCGATATTTGGGCGTTAGTTTCCATCATAAATCTTCTTGACAAATCTTCTGGAATTTTTTGAGGATGTTTCCAGTAGAGTAGACAAGGAAGAACCAGTTGATGTGGTGTATTTGGACTTTCAGAAGGCTTTCGACAAGGTCCCACACAAGAGATTAATGTGCAAAGTTAAAGCACATGGGATTGGGGGTAGTGTGCTGACATGGATTGAGAACTGGTTGGCAGACAGGACACAAAGAGTAGGAGTAAATGGGTACTTTTCAGAATGGCAGACAGTGACTAGTGGGATACCGCAAGGTTCTGTGCTGGGGCCCCAGCTGTTTACATTGTACATTAATGATTTAGACGAGGGGATTAAATGTAGTATCTCCAAATTTGCGGATGACACTAAGTTGGGTGGCAGTGTGAGCTGTGAGGAGGATGCTATGAGGCTGCAGAGTGACTTGGATAGGTTGGGTGAGTGGGCAAATGCATGGCAGATGAAGTATAATGTGAATAAATGTGAGGTTATCCACTTTGGTGGTAAAAACAGAGAGACAGTCTATTATCTGAAATGTGGCAGATTAGGAAAAGTGGAGGGGCAACGAGACCTGGGTGTCATGGTACATCAGTCATTGAAGGTTGGCATGCAGGTACAGCAGGCGGTTAAGAAAGCAAATGGCATGTTGGCCTTCATAGCGAGGGGATTTGGGTACAGGGGCAGGGAGGTGTTACTACAGTTGTACAAGGCCTTGGTGAGGTCACACCAGGAGTATTGTGTACAGTTTTGGTCTCCTAACTTGAGGAAGGACATTCTTGCTATTGAGGGAGTGCAGACTGATTCTCGGGATGGCGGGACTGACATATCAAGAAAGACTGGATCAACTGGGCTTGTATTCACTGGAGTTCAGAAGAATGAGAGGGGATCTCATAGAAACGTTTAAAATTCTGACGGGTTTAGACAGGTTAGATGCAGGAAGAATGTACCCAATATTGGGGGAGTCCAGAACCAGGGGTCACAGTCTAAGGATAAGGGGTAAGCCATTTGGGACCGAGATGAGGAGAAATTTCTTCACCCAGAGAGTGGTGAGCCTATGGAATTCTCTACCACAGAAAGTTGTTGAGGCCAATTCACTAAATATATTCAAAAAGGAGTTAGATGCAGTCCTTACTACTAGGGGGATCAAGGGGTATGGCGAGAAAGCAGGAATGGGGTACTGAAGTTGCATGTTCAGCCATGAACTCATTGAATGGCGGTGCAGGCTCGAAGGGCCGAATGGCCTACTCCTGCACCTATTTTCTATGTTTCTATGTTTCTATAAACAGTATTCTGGGCCTTGCATGAGTGATGACATCAGACTTTCTGAAAAAAAATGGGCTGGTGATTCAACTCATTCCTGTATGCCGAATGTTTTGCCGGCGATAAATGGGCGATAATCAGGCAGTAGTTAATCATCAAATATGGGTGATAAACTGAATCTCGGCGATTATATGGACGCTAAGTGGGCGGCAAATGGGCGGATATATACTGGAAGTCCAACCCTTGATGTTTCACTTCAATCCACTCTGAGTGACTTTCTACAAGTTAAATCTCATTTGCTTTCGAACAGAAGTCTGAAATGATCTATTTGGCCACGACCGGGGTTGTAGTACCGTTTTGGATGGTTTGTTTCTTCAGTTTTGGCAAATGCTGTATTTGCTGACAAGTGATTCACGATCACTGTCCAATCCACGGCAGTAAACAAAGCTTCTTGCAATTGATTTCAGACTGATGATCCCTGGTCCCACCACTCTGTTTCCCCACTTGATACAACTTTAATCAGTTGTTTAATCTGTACTGCACTCAGAGTGCTGGCTTTGGCTTGGCAGCAATGTGCAACACAAAAGCACTTTACAACTCTAACACGGCAGTGTGGCAGGTTGTGCAGTGGTTTCCTTAAATGCTTAAAGTGCCGGTTAATTCTGAGCAGCACTGCATCCATGTTGTGGGATCAGCAACACACAACTATTTCAGTTGAACTTGTAAATCAAATGCGCCTTTATTGGGCCCAAATTTTACCCTCCCATTTTTTCGGCATGCTCATATGAGATGCGCTGACTTCCTGGGCTCAAACGGTGCCAAAAAGATGCCCCCAGATTCTGGCCACTCTGATGACTCTCCCAGGGCTTGGCGCGGCGTGACAATTCCATTGGGGGGCGGAGCGAGGGCCCTGCACTTGAAAGAGTGCCGGCAGGGGGGCGGAGCTAGGGCCCTGCGTGTGAAAGAATGCCGGCAGCGCTGCGCATGTGCATTAGAGCGTTTGCGCATGCGCAGTAGCGAATAACATTGGCAATCAGCCATTTTTAAAGGGAAAGGAAGCTGATTGATTTTTGGTGCCTGAAGGAGTGCTTTGAGGAGTGCTGTGGAATAAATCAGCTCCTGGAATCAGTGAGTGCTCTGTGTTGCTGCTAAAGTTACAGAAGTTCCAGAAGGAGTGCTGCATATGTGAAAATCATTGCTGCATGCAAAATAACGACTGTGTGTTTTGAAAAATCACTGAGTGTCAATTCAATATAGCAATGCAACAACGTGCACCAAGAACGAAGAATTTCTTGCATGACGAAGTGGAGATACTAGTTAATATCATTGAGAACAGATAGCAGGAGCTGGATACCAGCAGAGGTCGCACAAAAGTGCCACCCAAAGAAATTAAGAAATTCTGGAACCAAGTTGCAGAAGATTATTGCGCAGTGGTGCATACCAAGACATTTGGAAGCCAGTGTAAAAAGAAATGGCAGGACCTTGGTCAAGTAGTTAGTGTAAGTAATATTTTCATTTATTCAATGCAATTGCAATTGTAAATGTGACCAGCTGTATATGTCCCACCCAGCAGAAAGGCACCGTCTCTAAAAAGTTGCATTTTCATCTTTGCAGAAGAAATTGGCCCACAACAAAAGGGAAAGAACTCGAACTGGAGGAGGCCTGCCAAATCTGCACCAATTGACACCCTTGGAAGAGAAGGTCGCTGCTTTGATGGGTCCTACCTGGAGAAAAACAATCAGTAAAACACAAGCTGGGCCCACACGCGAGGGAGAGGGTAAGTCCTGAAAATTAATCGTGGCCCTTCAAATCAACCTGCTGCCTGGCTTGCTACGTGTGAGCCTACTCATGCCACCCATCCTGCCCCTCCTGTGCTGCTAATCATTTGACTGTTCTGTTATATTTTGCAGATATGCCAATCGTGAAGATCCAGAAGAAGATTCAGACGCGTACAAGCCTAACCCTGCAGACCAACTTGGGGGGTGGGGGAGGGGGTGGGCATGGAGATGTATGAAGGGGACAATGTTGAAATGAATATGATTGAGGCCATGTCAACGGACTTCGGTTTGCCAAACACTTCCATGAGTTCTGATGCAACATTCTTTGGTTTTAGCCCATCCCTGTCCATGTATAGTGCTTTAAGATCTGCTGTGACATTCCATGGTTTCCTAAGTTCCGAGGTTGCGGGTTCCAGAGCTGGTGGGATGCAGCATGGAACACCCAGGGCCCCACCGTCCCACCCTGCACCTCCCACTCGTGCACACTATCAGTGGGGTGGGTGATGAGGTAGCAGGACTGTCGGAAGAAACAACAGTAAGGGCACGGGAAATGGGAATGATTTCTGGGAACATCAGTGAGGGAATAGTGTCGCTGAGGGAGGGAATGTCAGAGGCAGTGGGAACGATGGTACAGGCCATCAGGGAGGGAATGTCAGAGACAGCGGAAATGACGGCACAGGCCATCAGGAAGGGCATGTGTGAGGTAGCTGCTGCAATAAGGGAACACAGCCAGGCCATGCGCCATTGACAGAATCAACCCACTCCCACTGCAATCCCTGCACCAGCCTCTGAAGAGATCCAAGCCGGGCCCTCCACATTAAGACCTGCCCCCCCGCTCCCCACCGCACCCCCCCCCCCCCATGAAGAAGTGAACATTCACCGAGATGTGGATGAGAGATGGGTGCAGCCTTTCTGTGCTGTTGTTGTTGTTGTTGTTGTTGTTGTTACTGTTGTAACTGTTTTCAAATTGAAAGTTTTTTGTAAGTTATGTAACTTTACAAGTTTATAAGTGATGTTAAAGATTTTTAGTGATCTTAAAGAGTCATATTAAAGTAAAGTTTGATACAAGAATTATTTTATTACACTAAAGTACATTGTAAACTTTTCAATAAAATATATTTTACATTAAAACTGAATCATGTTCCATTAACACCGCACAACATTTAGGAACAACTGCAAAAAATAAACATGTCCATGCGGAATAGTTGTTGCTGAGCCCTCAGGCATCAGCAAAGAGTTCACTGATGAGCTGCTGGCGCAAGGCTCGAGCAATCGTTAAAGGAGCACGATGGTCCACCCTCCTTCAGGCACTTGCATGGTCTCCTGATCGTCGTCATCATTCTCCTCCACCACCTCCTCCTGCTCGTCACCTGCATCTTCCAAATCATTATCATCAGTCACTCTCACCGTAGGTGGGCCTTCTTCTTCCACTACCAGCTGCTGCTGCCTCATGATGGCTAAGTTATGCATCATGCAGCACACAACAGTGAACTGACCGACAGTCTCAGGGGAATATTGCAAGTAGCCTCTGGAATGGTCCAGGAATCGGAAACGCTATTTCAAGATGCCAATGGTCCTCTCTATGATGCTGTGTGTCGTAATGTGCGACATGTTGTATTGATGGTCAGCTTTCGTCTGGGTTACGTGTAGGGGTGTCATGAGCCAGGTGGCGAGGCCATACCCTTTGTCTCCCAGTAGCCAGCTCTGCCCTTCTGGCTGTTGCTCAAACATGTCAGATATAATGCTGTGGAGTAGGATAAACGCATCATGGGTGCTGCCAGGGTATCGTGCATCGACTGACATGATGTCACACACGAGCTGCACATTAATGGAGTGGAAGCCTTTTCTATTCCTGAACTGCTCGGCATCCTCCTCAGGTGCTCGCAAGACGATATGAGTACAATCAATGCAGCCCTGTACCTTTGGGAAGCCAGCAATCCTTGAGAATCCCACAGCCTTGTCACGGATTGCTTGGCCGGTCATTGGGAACTTGATGAAGTCATTCCTCCGTGCATTCAGTGCAGCTGTGATCTGGTGAATGAAGACATGTATTCCATGTTGAGAGATGGCACACACATCTCCAGTTGTAGCTCGAAACGATCCCGAGGCATAGAAGGACAGTGCAGCTGCAACAGACAAGGCAGTCCAGCTGCCACTTCTCGGCTGTAAATCTGGTCTCAGCAACTCACAGATCTCACGGACAACTTCTCTGTGGAAACGCAGCCTTCTGACACAATCTGCCTCACTCAGGTCCAGGTACGAATGCCTGATTCAAAATTGCCGAGGTGGGTAAGGCCTCTTGCCCAGCAGCCTACGGGCTCTGATGTCCCTGATGTGATGAGCTCTAATCAATTCTCTCCTCCGTAGCACAATGATGCCAAATCGTTGCAAAATTCGTGGCATTGATATAGCTCAACCTATACTTAAAGTAAAAGTTAAATTTTCAAAGGTCAAATAATGTGAAAAATGGCTGCAAAGCAGGCAGCACAGCAGAGTTTTGCACTTCTCCCACCCCCAAGGTATGTATATGGACCACACCCAAAGGTCTTTTGTTCTCTCCCGCTCCTCCCTTCAGTCAAGTGACTTCTCTCTCCCTCCTTGTCCACCCTCCGCCCTCCCCTCCCCCAACCTGTTGCAGCCTGGTTGATTCCTGCAGCCAGCAGCCTATGTGTTGTGCGAGCCCAGCCCAGCCTGCCTGCGTGTGTGTTCTGCGAGCCTGTGACCAGTTCCCTGTGCGCTCCCACCCGGTAGTCCCTCTCGCACCTATCCCCGGCCAAGTGACCTTTCGCACCGGTCGGCCCGCTGACTTCCCGGGTCGAGTTAGGAAGGTAGAACTGATGTTTTATTTTTTATTTATTATTGATGGTTTTTATGCTTCTTGAATATTGTTATGAAGGTATTTAGTGTTTTGCAAGGTCCTCTCCGCTTCCCTTCGCCCACCCCCCATCTCTGGCTACCTGCGCTGATTTCTTAACTCTCCACAAGGGTTTTCTGTGCAGCCACAAGTGGCCACATACGCTGACCTAAGTTAGTTTGGAGCAACTATTAGCTGTTCAAAGTGGCTTAAATGGCCAAAACTGCCGTAGATGGCTGGTAACACCCGCTTTTGAAAAAATACTAAACTAAACTAAAAAAAATCCTAACTAACTCACTTACACTGGCACAAATTGAATGTGCAAATTGGAGATTTTTAGGATACTCCAGAAAAATCAAGTGTTCCAAAAGAAACAGAGCAACTCCTGGGCAATTTTGGGCCCATTAAAGGAGCACTAAAACCAACAAATTAAACTTTAAACTTTAAATGGTCAAATTAAAATTTGTTTGCCGGGGGTGATGATGCAATCCAGTCCCTCCGGCACCCACCTCTCGGGAAAGGCCACGAGCGTCAGCAACACACATGAAGGAATCATCATCACCCTCTGATTGCATCTAAGTACCTGAATTTATCAATTACAACACTTTCCTGTGCACTACCAGCATCTCTGTGCGAGGTTACATTTAGATATCTGCATTTGTTAGTTACATTTTTTTCATTAGTATTACCCACATCACTGTTCAACAGTACATTTACATACTTGCATTTGTTGATTGCATCTTTTACATTAATGTCACCAGCATCGCTGTACAAAGATTGGAACTGTCCCTTTAATTGTTCTGGGTTGCTGGTCTCCTTTAAAAGGGCCTTGCAATCTTTACCCTAATCCGGTTCACTGCTCGGCATCACGTATTGCTCCCTCAATACTGCCCCTCGTGGTCTGGTCGCAGCCATCTTGATTTCAGGTGCTTCACCTCGTGGTGCAGGCGCCATCATTTTTCTCTCCACGAGGTAGGCTGTGGTGATCCTTTTCTCCCCAGGTTCTGCCACGGAAGCTGGGAATCTACCTTCTGAGCGATCTTCTCACCTCGGAGTCCTGCCACTGGAGCCCGGAAGGTGTGGTCTGGTCGTTCAGGTTGGATCATCCCGCCGTTGAGTTGTGCAGTCTGTGTCGTCGCCACGCAGTCGGGTTGGACAGTAGAGTCGAGTTGGACGATAGGATTTCCAGGTGCTGTGATGGATCCAAATTTGGGGCCGCATAGGATGTCGATCACCGGGGCCTGGAGGCTTTCCCAGCTCCAACAGGTTTGGATTTGCTTCATCCATCTTTTTCCCAGCAGCATTGGACCATCACCAGCAATGATCCACAAAGGTAGCTTGTGCATCGCTCCGCCATGGGACACCTGGACATCCACGCTGCCAATGACTGGGATGGTGTCGTTTGTGTAAGTGAGCAGCTTCGCCTGGGTTGGGAGCATTTTGGGTCGTTTGGCGGGATTGTCCCAGAGTTTCTCAAAGGCCGTCTGATTCGTCAGCGATTGGCTCGCCCCTGTGTCGACCTCCATCGAGACTGGAACACCGTTGATTTCTACTTCCATTTTCCACGGGGATCTCTTGGTAGAGCAGGTATACACTCCCTACACCTCTTCCAGGGGCTGAGCCGCTTCACAGACTCTCATTTCGTCTTCATCAGCGCAGGAGTTCGGGTGATCAGCGACTCGGTGAGTAAAATTTCTTCTACACATTCGCTGGAGATGACCTTTAGTGTTACAGCCTTTGCAAGTATAGTCTTTGTACTGAGACTGGTGGGCCCTGTGATTTCCTCCACAGCGCCAGCACGGGGCTAGCCGGTTGGCCCCATGTGGCGGACTCAGGGTTGTGGGACTCAGGGCAGCAGCCTTGCCTCTGAAAGGCACCATTCATAGAAACATAGAAACATAGAAAATAGGTGCAGGAGTAGGCCATTCAGTCCTTCTAGCCTGCACCACCATTCAATGAGTTCATGGCTGAACATGCAACTTCAGTACCCCATTCCTGCTTTCTCGCCATACCCCTTGATCCCCCTAGTAGTAAGGACTACATTCGGTTCACTGTACTCGTCGGGTTAGAGTCCTGAGTCATCATCCTCTTGGAATCGCAGGCCAAAATCATGAATGCCTGGCCCACTTTAATTGCCTTCTGCAGGGTGACCGTAGTGTTTGCAGAGAGCAGCTTGTGGAGCAGCTTGCCGATTCCAATAACAAAGATGCCCCTTAGAGCTTCGGTGAGGTGGTCACCAAAATTACACGGTGCAGCCAATTATCTCAGGTCTGCAGCATATTTTGCAATTTCTTGGCCGTCGGGCCGCCGGTGGGTGTAGAACCGGTGTCTGGCTGTGAGGATGCTTTCTTTAGGTTTGAGCTGTTCCTGTATTATTGTTGCGATCTCCGCGTATGTTTTGGTTGTCATCTTCGGTGGGGCTAGCAGGTCCCTGATGAGGCCATGGACAGTGGGCATACAACTGCTGAGCAGGATAGCTCTGTGCTTATCAGCCAGCGAGTTCGGGTCGTCTCCTGCTAGGTCATTTGCAATGAAAAAGTGTTTGAGCATTTCCACAAAGGCATCCCAATCTTCCCCATCAGTGAATTGTTGAAAGTTGCTTAGGTTAGATATGTTGCGCGTGGCAATTCGTAATCTCGTCGCCAGTTGTAGTATATGCAAGCACTCTAATAATGACTCCGTGAGGTAAGGGTATTGTACTTGAACTGTAGTGACCTTAGTCTGTTTATTGCAGCTCCTTGAGTGAGGACACCAAGAGGTTAGCTCCCTTTTATACTTGGTTACCTGCAGTGTGCAGGTGACCCTTAGGTCTCCACCAGTAGCACCCTCTGATGGTACAGGTATGGTGTATATAGTGTGAAGATACAGTCAGTGGTCTAGTGTTACAGTACATACATTATGCATACACAACACTACCAACTGAGCCAAGTCTGACAGCAATTAAATAATTTAGACGTCACATTTAATTAAAAGAAAGTATGCACATAATGAAACATTGTGGTGCTACAATCTGTCTTAATGACACTCAATCTGTGTTTGAGGAATTGTGTAAATTCCATTCCCCATGTTTCCTGTGAAACATCTTACATGGGCACCTCCAGCGCTTCAAGCTGTTGAGAGAGAGACTTCCTGTTGGCACAAAGTGAATGTGTTGGAGGATTTCTACAGAGACCTTTGCTGGAATTTTGCTGATGCTCAGCAGAAGGGATTGGTGGCAGGTCAGCTGTGAAATTAGCGTTGATTGACAGCGGGTTGGGAACCCACTGTCAAAACACGCACACTGCCCTTTCCCATTGTCGGGTCTGCCGGCACTGAGCAGACCCGACAGGCAGCGTGGGGGCACCCAACTAAAATCATTACTGGCTTGTTTACAGCCACTTAACAATGGTTTTGCCAGCTTTTTGGATTTGACAGGTTGCCCACGGGTTTCCCGCAGTGCCTCGACCACATCTGTGAAGCTGAGGCCGGAGGCCAATGGCCTTTGAATCAGCTGATGAGTTGACACCTTAGTGCCACCTGTGACATGATCTCATGAAACTCAAAAAGTTAGTATGCAGGTACAGCAAGTAATTAGGAAAGTAAATGGAATGTTGGCCTTTATTGCAAAGGGGATGGAGTATAAAAGTAAGGAAGGTCTTCTACAACTGTACAGGGCGTTGGTGAGACCACACCTGGAGTACTGCATACAGTTTTGGTCTCCTTATATAAGGAGGGATATACTTGCATTGGAGGCAGTTCAGAGAAGGTTCACGAGGTTGATTCCTGAGACAAAGGGGTTGTCATATGAAGAAAGGTTGAGCAGGTTGGGCCTATAGTCATTGAAGTTTAGAAGACTGAGAGGTGATCTTATTTAAATGTATAAGATTCTGAGAAGGTTTGACAGGGTAGATGCAGAGAGGATGTTTCCTCTCATGAGGGAATCTAGAACTAGGGTGATATAGTCTTAGAATACGGGGTCGCCTATTTAAAACGGAAATGAGGAGGAATTTCTTCTCTCAGAAGATCGTGAATCTTTGGAATTCTCTGCCCCAGAGAGCAGTGGTGGCTGGGTCATTGAATATATTTAAGTTGGAGATAAACAGATTTTTGAATGATAAGAAGTCAAGGGTTATGGGGAGAGGGCAGGTAAGTGGAGTGGATCAGCTATGGTCTTATTGAATGACGGAGCAGGCTCAAGCTCCTATTTCTTATGTTCTTATGTTCTTTTCTTCTAATTGATGTCTTGTTTAAGTGAGGCCTCCTGATTTTCCCCTGGAGGCGAGTCTGAGACTGGGCTCTTGGTGTTCTGTAAATTGTTGAAAGTACTGAAGCAATCAGTAAGCAAGGACAAAACAGTTGTAACCTTTGAAAATGGTTTTAACCTTTGTTAGCTTATAGCTAGTTAAACATAAAGCTTGCTGACTTTACAGCTAACACATTTAAAACATAAAACAAAATGCTGCCTATGCTGGAAATCTGAAATAAATGCTGGATATACACAATCCAGAATCGGGTTTCACACACCTATTCATCATCATAGGCAGTCCCTCGAATTGAGGAAGACTTGCTTCCACTCTAAAAGTGAGTTCTCAGGTGACTGTACAATCCAATATGGAAATTACAGTCTCTGTCACAGGTGGGACTGACAGTCGTTGAAGGAAAGGGTGGGTGGGGAGTCTGGTTTGCCGCACGCTCCTTCTGCTGCATGCGCTTGTTTTCTGCATGCTCTCGGCGACGAGACTCAAGGTGCTCAGCACCCTCCTGGATGCTCTTCCTCCACTTAGGGTGATCTTTGGCCAGTGTAAAGGGGGGGGCGTGTTGTGGTCTCTATGAGGGGGTCAGGCTCCCTTCTGACCAACTTGAGTGGTTTCGAATCGCTCCCCCTCCCTTGGGTTCTGTACTCTGGATTTATTTGGGGGGGTGTGATAAAAGTGCAGAGGACACTGGTTTGATGCAAAGAACTTTGGTTTTATTCCAGTCAAGGTAATACAGGCTTATTACTCTCGTAAGAAAATACACGGCCAAACTTACAATCACTCTAATAAAGAACAAGACAAGGAAAGGTACAAGGTCAAACTTATAATCACTCTCATAAAGTACCATACACTACACATTCAAAGGGGGTTGCAGTAAAATTATACCTCCCACCTTCCAATACCTAATTCTAGCTAGGTTAGACTCCAGGGCAGGGACTTATGCTTACCAATCCTTTTGATAGTTAATGGTAGATGGTGATGTTCTTCCTTCCTTCAGGACTTCAAGACTTCGAGGCTGGAGAAGTTAGTTTTACAACTGTCAAGTTGGTTTCTCTCCTTGTCTTGATGAGGTAGTAGCGACCAACTCTCTCCCCCACTCTCTCTCTTCGTCTTCTCGTCTCTCTCTCTCTTTCTCTAACCTCTGTTGAAAACAGTGGCCAGTTATACGATTTCAGTGTTCTAATCTTGCCACCCAATCTGTTCACAATCCTTTGTATAATTTTGTGGGCTTGGTTCTTCTTTGTAATATTTTGTCGGGCTCGTTAAAGTTGATATGTCTTGGGTGGGTTGATCTTCGAAAAACTGTTTCCTGATGGAAATATTAGCTTGGTAATTGCAATGTCCTTTTGTGCTTAGTCTTTCGCATGCAGGCTGGATTGGGCCTCTTTGTGATGTATATGCTGAAAGTGGTTTGTCCAGACCCATGTTGATGGGGAGCTATCTCTTAGTGATACTGTGATGGTAATGTCTCTTGTGGAGGAAGATTTTCAAATACTCATTCTTCCAGACAGGTTAACTCCGTTCTCACACCCAGGTAGCTTTACTTAATTAGACAGTCTCTTGCTAGCTCCGTAGGTCCACCCACAGCCTTGAGTTTGTCTTTTAAAATCCAAAATTCTATTAAAGTTTGTAGTTTCTTCCATAAGCACTTTAGAGTTCCAAACTTTTCAGTAGATAGTCCCAAATTAAATTTCCTTTTGAATGAGCCCAAACACAGGGGGCGGCTTCTGGTGAATTTTGCTCACTGCACCAGCGATTCCCAGGTGTCGGTGGGGATGTTGCACTTTATCAAGGAGGTTTTGAGGGTGTCCTTGAAACGTTTCCTCTGCCCACCTGGGGCTCGCTTGCCATGTAGGAGTTCCGAGTAGAGCAGTTGCTTTGAGAGTCTTGTGTCGGGCATGTGGGCAATGTGGCCCACCCAACGGAGCTGGTCGAGTGTGGTCAGTGCTTCGATGCTGGGGATGTTGACCTGATCGAGAACACTGACATTGGTGCGTCTGTCCTCCCAGGGGATTTGCAGGATCTTGCGGAGACACGTTGGTAGTATTTCTCCAGCGATTTGCGGTGTTTGCTGTATATGGTCCACACCTCTGAGCCATACAGGAGGGCGGGTATCACTACAGCCCTGTAGACCATAAGCTTGGTGCCAGATTTGGGGGCCAGATCCTTGAACACACTCTTCCTCGCGGGCGATGGCTGCGCTTGGGCACTGGAGGCGGTGTTGGACCTCGTCGTCAATGTCTGCCCTTGCTGATAGTAGGCTCCCAAGGTATGGAAAGTGATTCACGTTGTCCGAGGCCACGCCGTGGATTTTAATGACTGGGGGGCAGTGCTGTGTGGAGGGGTCAGGTTGGTGGAGAACCTTTGTCTTACAGATGTTTAGTGTAAGGCCCATGCTTTTGTACGCCTTGGTGAAGATGTTGATGATGGCTTGGAGATCAGCCTCTGAATGTGCGCAGACGCAAGCGTCGTCTGCGTACCGTAGTTTGATGACAGAGGATGGGACGGTCTTGGATTTAGCCTGGAGGTGATGAAGGTTGAACAGGTTCCCACTGGTTCTATAGTTCAGTTCCACTCCAGTGGGGAGCTTGTTGAGCGTGAGATGGAGCATTGCAGCAAGGAAGATCGAGAAGAGGGTTGGCGCGATGGCGCAGCCCTACTCGACCCCGGTCTGGACATGGATTGGGTCTGTAGTGGATCCGTTGGTCAGGATCACGGCTTGCATGTCGTCGTGGAGCAGGTGGAAGATGGTGACTAACTTTTGGGGGCAGCCGAAATGGAGGAGGATACTGCATAGTCCCTCATGGTTAACAGTGTCAAAGGCCTTTGTGAGATCAAAGATAGCCATGTATAAGGGTTGGTGCTGTTTCCTGCATTTCTCTCGCAACGTGAAGATCATGTCCATTGTACCCCATAACGGACGGAATCTGCACTGTGATTCCGGGAGGAGCTCCTCAGCCACAGGGAGAAGATGGTTGAGGAGGATTCTAGCAATGACTTTCCCAGTTGCTGACAACAGGGAGATTCCTCTGTAGTTGCCACAGTCAGACTTGACCCGTTTTTCAAAGATGGTCATGATTACGGCATCTCTGAGATCTCCAGGAATGCACTCCTCCCTCCAGATGAGAGAGATGAGGTCATGCATTCGAGCCAATAGTGCCTCTCTGCCATACTTTAGTGCCTCAGCGGGGATTCCATCTACTTCCGATGCCTTGTTGTTCTTGAGCTGACGGATGGCCTTTTCTATCTCGTGCAGGGCTGGGGTTTTGCTGAGATGGCGGCGGGTAGCATGCTGTGGGATGGAGTCGAGGACACTCGTGTCAAAAGCAGAGTCTCGATGAAGGAGATCTTCGAAGTGCTCCTTCCAGCGCGCCCTGACTGCCTCGGTGTCCTTGATGAGTGTCTCCCCATTTGTGGCCAGCAGAAGGGTGGAGCCTTGGATGCTTGGGCCGTAGGTGGACTTGACTGCGGTGAAGAATCCTCGCACATCATGGCTGTCGGCCAACTGCTGAATCTCCTGTGCTTTCTTCACCCACCATCTATTCTTTAGGTCGCGGGTTTTTTGTTGGACCTCGGCCTTCAGCCTATTATAGAAAAGGTATCAGCAATATAGAAAAGGTGCAATGCAGGATCATGAGCATCGATTATACAGTTTTGATGAGAGTTGAAAAGCCTTGGCCGTATTCTCTGGAGAGGTGAAGGGGAAATCGAATAGAAGCACAAAGCTTTTGTAACTGGTGGAAGGTTATTTCTGCTGGTTGATGATTAGTATCAAGGGGGAATAAATATAGGACTATTAATAAAAACATCAGGGACAATTGAAGCGGAGTGGAAAACCCAACTTGGAGACTGGGCCATAATAAAAACAGAAAATGCTGGAAATACTCAGCAAGTCAGGCAACATTTGTGGAGAGAGAAACAGAGTTAATGTTTCAGGTCTGTAACCTTTTGTCACAACTGGAAAAATTTAGAGATGTAACAGAATAAACCAGGTGCAAGGCAGGGAAAGGGGGAGGGGAAGAAAGAACGAAAGGGACAGTCTGTGATAGGGTGGAAGGCAGGAGTGATTAAATGTTGCAAATGGGGATAGCAGAATTCCCCCCTGCCTCTGCACCTGATTAAATTCTCTCACCTTTTCACAAATCATCTTCCCATAGAAAAATCTCCAGAACCCGATGGTTTCCACACCAGAGTATTAAAAGAAACTGGTGAGGAAATTGTTGATGCTTTAATCATGATCTTCCTAAACTCTCTTGATTCAGGAATTATCCCTTGGATTGGAAAATTGCCAATATCACTCCACTGTTTAAGGAATGTGAGAGAGATAAACCAAGAAATTATAGACCTATTAGTCCAATATCTATTGTGGGAAAGTTACTAGTATCTGTTATTAGGGACAGAGAGACTGAGCACTTGGACAAACATGAACTAATCAGAGAGAGCCAGCATAGATTTGTAAAGGGTAAGTAATGCCTAATGAGCCAAACTGAACTTTTTGAGGAGGTCACTAATATGATAGATTATAAGTGAGTGTCTTATGGATGCTGTTTATATGGAATTACAGAAGGCATTCGATAAGATAACAAGCAACTGTTAGCAAAAATTAAAGCACATGGAATTGGTGGCAACTTTTATTACACACCAGCAACCCTTCTCCCACACTTTGCAACACTGCAGTTTCTAATCCACTGTTAGAAACACGGTGGGGAGGAGGGCGGGGAGTGGGGGGGAAGGGTTGGGTGCGGGGGAGGAGAAGGGGAGGGGTCTGATGGTAATGAACAAAACAAGCAATTTACAAAATATTACACTTGAGGATAATACCAAGGAGCATTGCACTAGGGCTTTCTATTACGGTAGAGCACATTCATGGCAATAAAGTATTTTTCATAAACTTACTTTGCTTGCAACTACCAAATCCACCAAGCCTTTTATTGAGTGCATCAGAGAATCAGCCTCTTGGAATGTCAGTCCAGTCAGTGAGGACCCATTAATCTCAAGCAGTTTATTTCCTGACCTGAGGCGCCCATCTCTAAATGTCATGTTTAAATGAAATCTGAAATTAATACTTAGTAAAACATTGTAGAAGAATAATTAACAACATGTGATACCTGGTGTTATTTTCTATATTGCATCATACACAATAGGAGAACACAAAGTCTTGTACTGTGCAGGCAACAGAAGGCCTCTCATTGTAATTTCTGGGAGTAAATCTGGTCATTAGAATGCAAGAGTTCACTTATGTTGAAGTTTCAAAAGGTTTGAACAAATAGTCGGTGGTACAGGCGAGTGTTTAACGCTTTGACCCTGAATAAACGCTGTTTGTTGTTGGTAAAATGAATGGGTGGAAACAGGAGACAAAGGGATTTCACACAACTGTAGAAACATTCAGGTGCAAATACTGCACAGCAAAATTTCAAGTTCTTTGAGTAGTGATAGACCGTGGGTCGAGTCTCAAAAAATGCTTTTCTGTGATCCCCTCTGTGGAAGTACTTCATATTCACACCAATATTTTTTTAGGGACCACTTATCGCAAAAATCAATGTTCCTATCTTCAAAAAGTGAGCATTTTGCAGAAATTTTCATTAAAAAATAGGCAGCAACCTCGTCAAATCCTAGAGTGATGATGTAATTGCGAGTTACTTAAATGACCAATTACAACTGCTGTATTTGCCAGTGCCGCAAAATCAGCCAAACACGATCTCTGTACTAGATCGAATAGAGTCAGTGACTGCATGCACCGAAACAATGGCGTGCTGCATGCACGTAGTTGTGGGAGTCAAAGGCAACATAATTTATTTTTCAGACTCTAGCTGGATAAAATTTTTCATGAGTGTTCATAAGTGGAAATTTACTGGAACTAGAGAAGCTAAAACTGCCATCGAAAGTTTAGATCTAGAGCAGGTTATTGCACCAGAAAGACTCGCAACAGTTCCACATTTGATTGTATTTCATCGGCAGTGCTACATGCGTTTCACTGATAAATCCAAGAAGAAGCAAGAAAGGGAAAATTAGAACTATGAACGTGAGTACGCATGATTTTACTGTATTTCCTATGAAACTGTGTCAGCCTACAAATGTTTATATTCAATTTTCGTTCCTTAGTTCAATGGTTATGCCGTTTGACACGTTCCATTTCGTGGGCCTGTTCCAGCCCCATATACTTATTTCTATGTAGACTGACTGACTCTAAACTTCTCACTCTGGACATAACACAGCAAAACACAGGTTTTTTGACCAAGGGTCATGACCAGTGGGACTAATTCGAATATTCATTTTATTATTTCTTCGCAGCCATTGCAGAACCAGTACAGAAAGAAGACACGTGAAGCTGCTTGAGCTTTGCTCAAAGACGACAGACCCCAAGGTTATACCTGCGAGGGCTTCCCATCTTAGAACACAAGAAATAGGAGCCGAAGTAGGCCACCTGGCCCCTCATGCCTGCACCGCCATTCAGCAAGATCATGGCTGATCTAATCTTGGCCTCAACTCCACTTCTCTGCCCACTCCCCATCACCCTTGACTTCCTTATCGTTCAAAACTCTGTCTATCTCCACCTTAAATATATTCAAAGACCCAGCCTCCACAGTTCTCTGGGGCAGAGAATTCCAAAGATTCATCACCATCTGAGAGAAGAAATACTTCCATATTTCCATTTTAAATGGGAGACCGCTTATTCTGAAACTACGCCCCCTAGTTCTAGATTCCTCGCGCGAAGAAACATCCTCTCTGCATCTACCCCGTCAAGATCCCTCAGAATCTTATATGTTTCAATAAGATCACCTCTCAGTCTTTTAAACTCCAATGAGTATAGGCCCAACCTGCTGAACCTTTTTACATATGATAACCCCTTCATCTCAGGAATCAACTTCATGAACCTTCTCTGAACTGCCTCCAATGCAAGTATATCCCTCCTTTAAAAAGGAGACCAAAACTGTATGCAGCACTCCAGGTGTGGTCTTACCAATACCCTGTACAGTTATAGCAGGATTTCCCAACTTTTATACTCCATCCCCTTTGCAATAAAGGACAATATTCCATTTACCTTCCTAATTATTTGGTGTACCTGCATACTAACTTTTTGTGTTTCAAGTACAAGGACCCCCAGATTCCTCTGTACTACAGCATTTTGTAATCTCTTCCCATTTAAATAATAATTTGCTTTTTTATTTTTCCTACCTGTTCTGCAAGAAGGACAAGAACATTGTGGAGAGACACAGTCGAAAGAGACATTCAGGAAGGATAGAATAAAAAGAAAAGGAGGTGGGGTAGCATTGCTGGTTAAAGAGGAGATTAATGCAATAGTTAGGAAGGACATTAGCTTGGATGATTTGGAATCTATATGGGTAGAGCTGCAGAACACCAAAGGGCAAAAAACGTTAGTGGGAGTTGTGTACAGACCTCCAAACAGTAGTAGTGATGTTGGGGAGGGCATCAAACAGGAAATTAGGGGTGCATGCAATAAAGGTGCAGCAGTTATCATGGGTGACTTTAATATGCATATAGATTGGGCTAACCAAACCGGAAGCAATACGGTGGAGGAGGTTTTCCTGGAGTGCATAAGGAATCGTTTTCTAGACCAATATGTTGAGGAACCAACTAGGGGGGGAGGCCATCTTAGACTGAGTGTTGTGTAATGAGAGAGGATTCATTAGCAATCTCGGTGTGCGAGGCCCCTTGGGGAAGAGTGACCATAATATGGTGAAATTCTACATTAGGATGGAGAATAAAATAGTTAATTCTGAGACCTTGGTCCAGAACTTAAAGAAGGGTAACCTTGAAGGTATGAGGCGTGAATTGGCTAGGATAGATTGGAGAATGATACTTAGGGGTTGACAGTGGATGGCAATGGCAGACATTTAGAGACCGCATGGATGAACTACAACAATTGTACATCCCTGTCTGGCGTAAAGATAAAAAAGGGAAGGTGACTCAACCGTGGCTATCAAGGGAAATCAGGGATAGTATTAAAGCCAAGGAAGTGGCATACAAATTGGCCAGAAATAGCAGCAAACCTGGGGACTGGGAGAAATTTAGAACTCATCAGAGGAAGACAAAGGTTTTGATTAGGGCAGGGAAAATAGAGTACGAGAGGAAGCTTGCAGGGAACATTAAAATGGACTGCAAAAGCTTCTATAGATATGTAAAGAGAAAAAGATTAGTAAAGACAAATGTAGGTCCCCTGCAGTCAGAATCAGGTGAAGTCATAACGGGGAACAAAGAAATGGCCGACCAATTGAACAAGTACTTTGGTTCGGTATTCACTAAGGAGGACACAAACAACCTTCCGGATATAAAAGGGGTCAGAGGGTCTAGTAAGAAGGAGGAACTGAGGGAAATCCTTATTAGTCAAGAAATTGTGTTGGGGAAATTGATGGGATTGAAGGCCAATAAATCCCCAGATCCTGATGGACTGCATCCCAGAGTACTTAAGGAGGTGGCCTTGGAAATAGTGGATGCATTGACAGTCATTTTCCAACAATCCATAGACTCTGGATCAGTTCCTATGGAGTGGAGGGTAGCCAATGGAACCCCACTTTTTAAAAAAGGAGGGAGAGAGATAACAGGGAATTATAGACTGGTCAGCCTGACATCGGTAGTGGGTAAAATGATGGAATCAATTATTAAGGATGTCATAGCAGAGCATTTGGAAAATGGTGACATGATAGGTCCAAGTCAGCATGGATTTGTGAAAGGGAAATGATGCTTGACAAATTTTCTGGAATGTTTTGAGGATGTTTCCAGTAGAGTGGACAAGGGAGAACCAGTTGATGTGATGTATTTGGACTTTCAGAAGGCTTTCCACAAGGTCCCACACAAGAGATTAATGTGCAAAGTTAAAGCACATGAGATTGGGGGTAGTGTGTTGACGTGGATCGAGAACTGGTTGGCAGACAGGAAGCAAAGAGTAGGAGTAAATGTGTACTTTTCAGAATGGCAGGCAGTGACTAGTGGGGTACTGCAAGGTTCTGTGCTGGGGCCCCAGCTGTTTACATTGTAAATTAATGATTTAGACGATGGGATTAAATGTAGTATCTCCAAATTTTCAGATGACACTAAGTTGGGTGGTAGTGTGAGCTGCGAGGAGGATGCTATGAGGCTACAGAGTGACTTGGATAGGTTAGGTGAGTGGGCAAATGCATGGCAGATGAAGTATAATGTGGATAAATGTGAGGTTATCCACTTTGGTGGTAAAAACAGAGAGACAGACTATTATCTGAATGGTGACAGATTAGAAAAAGGGGAGGTGCAACGAGACCTGGGTGTCATGGTACATCAGTCATTGAAGGTTGGCATGCAGGTACAGCAGGCGGTTAAGAAAGCAAATGGCATGTTGGCCTTCATAGCAAGGGGATTTGAGTACAGGGGCAGGGAGGTGTTACTACAGTTGTAAGGGCCTTGGTGAAGCCACACCTGGAGTATTGTGTACAGTTTTGGTCTCCTAACCTGAGGAAGGACATTCTTGCTATTGAGGGAGTGCAGCGAAGGTTCACCAGACTGATTCCCGGGATGGCGGGACTGACCTATCAAGAAAGACTGGATCAACTGGGCTTGTATTCACTGGAGTTCAGAAGAATGAGAGGGGACCTCATAGAAACGTTTAAAATTCTGACGGGGTTAGACAGGTTAGATGCAGGAAGAATATTCCCAATGTTGGGGAAGTCCAGAACCAGGGGACACAGTCTAAGGATAAGGGGTAAGTCATTTAGGACCGAGATGAGGAGAAACTTCTTCACCCAGAGAGTGGTGAACCTGTGGAATTCTCTACCACAGAAAGTTGTTGAGGCCAATTCACTAAATATATTCAAAAAGGAGTTAGATGTAGTCCTTACGACTAGGGGGATCAAGGGGTAAGGCGAGAAAGCAGGAATGGGGTACTGAAGTTGCATGTTCAGCCATGAACTCATTGAATGGCGGTGCAGGCTCGAAGGGCCGAATGGCCTAGTCCTGCACCTATTTTCTATGTTTCTATGAAAAGAGAGGCTGGTACAATCTGAGATGAAAACTGCAGGTAAGCTGCTCCTTGCAGCAGAAACCCGCAAAGATGAAACAATCCTGTTGCATATCCGTGGACAAGATCTTGTTGCCCTTGAAGCAAGGTATCATCTTAGCTGCTACCAGAGCTACACCAGATTTCTGACCAGAAAGGAGCAGGTAGACTCTCCGTAAGGCTTCCTCTACCAGACAGGATATAGGCACTTCTGTGATAGTGATGGAGGGCAGGATTGTAAAGAACTGTGAAGGTCTTAGAATGACAAAGCTGAACAGTTTGTTTAAGAAAGGTATCAATGCTTCTTCTTATAAAACATATAGGGGCCGATTTTCATCAAGGCCTCCACCCACCTAAGTGCTGCCCCAAGTGCCGCCGATGGCTGCTGAGGTACCGGACGGTACTTTGGACGGGATTATCATGGTCGAGGTCCCTCGAGCATCAGCAGGCGGCAAATGGACGACGTATGCCGCCAATCTGGGTGGCAGCAGGCAGGAGGTCTCATTCTCGGCGGCAGAAGTGCTTGCTGCTCAAGTGCCGCCAAGGATGGAGTCAGGCCCTTGGAGGGTCGAAGAGCTGGAAAAAAAAACAACAGTAAAAAATAAAAAAAGTATCCGAAGGCCTTCAGGGGTCCCCATCCAGGTAAGTTGCTGTTGAAAAAAAATATTAAAACATTCACTTACCTTTTTTTCAGGTTCTTCAGACTTACCATTGGGGACCGACCAGCCTCCTCGCAGCGATCCACCCCTGATCTGCCGCCAAGTCCCGCCGACTCCCGCCCGCAGGAATCTGGGAGCTCAGCGGGCGGGAGATCAGTTGCGCCACTCGGCCGTCCGCTGACGTCAGGGCGGTTCCCTGCGGCTCTCCCCTCCCGTCCGCTCCAGGCTACCCCGAAAGTGGCACTGGGCAGATCTTCAGGAGGAATGTCGGCAGCAGCGGGCAGTGGGCTGATGAATTTCGGCCCCATAATCTTAAATGTAGAATGCAGAAGTCTTATTCTTTGCTGAAATTTGTCAGATCATCACACAATAATGAGAGTGATCTTGTTTTTGTAGAAGATCCTGCAGCAGAAGAAGTTGTTGAGGAGGCAGTCAGAGATTTGTTTTCAGAAACAAGCACATATCCAGCGTGCCAATTACCAGTCTGCAATTCACAAGCGATATCTTGGGAACATGCCGGAAATCTATCTCCAAAGGACCAATGGGTGGAAATTGAAGATGATGTACTTGTCACAGACTGGATGACACTTCCTCCAGCGCCAGCACCAATGGAGCTTGCACATTGTTCATGCAAAAAGACCCAGCATGCACAAGGAAGGTGCTTTTGTCTTCTCAACAAGCTACCTTGCACCAACATCTGCTTGTGTGTAGGTTGTGAGAATATTGCATCTTTGCCCGATACTTCTAGGGCTGAGGAAACAGATACCCTTGATTCTTATGATGATGCACAAAAAAGCATTCCTTTTTAGCCTCTAACTTTTTTCAGATCTATTTTGTTTCTTCAGTACTTCTATCTTTTTTTAAAAAAATCAATATTATTACGTTTATTATTATATGGATGACAAATGAGTGCAGGTGTCCATCTGCAACGTCAATAAGTATGTATCAAATAAATGGTTGCAATGGTAGATTTCTTTCTTAGCAAAGGATATGAAAACAAAACTTAGATTTATGTATAACTGCACCATATGATGCGTCCAGACCTCAGATGTCCTCAGTGATACTTCTTTTTATCAATTCTTATACTATCCATGCTTAAAATTTAGCACTAGCACTGATATGTCACTGTTGCTTGGGAAAAGAACGTCCACAGCAATCATTTTTATGTTTTTCTTTGTTTTTGGCCATTTCTCAGTAAAACTCAATTTTCAGACTTGGGAACATTTGTTTTTTTGCTTCAGACACATATGTATAACATATTTAGCATGGTTTTAGGTACTTCCCATACGGAGACTATAGAACTAAAAATCTAGGCAAGGAAACAGGCCCACGGTCTGTAAACAGTATTTTCAAATTTCAAAGTACACACTGTGAAAGATCCAGATAAACACCGGATACCAGGGTATTCAACTTCTTCGAGACACAGCTTAAATACAGTGATGTATATAAATAATAATCAATAACAATGACACAAACCAGAGACTGTAAATGGTTGTGGTACTGGATAATCACCCCAATAACCATGACCAGATGGAAAAATTACCATTAGCATAGGAACGGGAGTAGGTCATTCAGCCCTCGAGCCTGCTACCTCATTCAGTTAGATCGTGGCTGAATTGTATCTTATCCGAAAGGTACTGATTATCATAAAAACCCAATTGGTTTACTCCTGTCCTGCATGCAACTCTAGTCCACACTGCAGTTGCATATTAATGCCCACGGAAGTGGCCCAGCAAATCACCCACTAATGCAGAAAATCCACCTCTGCCATCTCAGAGATGGGAAATTAACGCAGCCTTGCCAATGTCAGCCAGATCCTGAGAACAAGTACTAAATAAGAATTGCCTCTGTAATCTCTCTCGAAAGAATTATCTACATTTTGCTTTGTATACCCACTATCGCCCACCCTTTCCCCAGGAATGGGAGGAGTCACAACTTACCTTCCCATCGCCCAGCCCCTCGGGATCATTATCATAGGAGCATAGGAACAGGAATAGGCCATTCAGCCCCTGGGAAACCTGCGCAGCAACTGAAAAATTTAAATCGGGCTCTCAATTGCACTGTGGGCTCCTGATTTACTTATGTTAATTAACTGTCCCACTTCTCTATGGCAAGACACTTGGCCGCCACAAATCCCGCTGCCATAAAAATGGCAACAGGCAGGCACACGGCCGGATTGGAACCCCGTCCACCATGAGGAGGGTTAATATCGGGCCCCAGTAATTGCTAAAAATGTTATCATGTTATTGAGATTTTGATAAGATGTTGATCGATTGGATATTCTGCTGGCGCCAAATGTTAAGACTCATTGATTAAGACCAGCCAATCAGGCAAGGTGCTGGAAACCAGCTGACACCCATGAAACCATATCCTGGGAAGGAGTCACCACCTGCAGCAGATATGGGGAAGGAGAGGAAAAATATTGATAGCCATACTTCTGAAAACTGTCTATCTATACTGAAAGAAATGAACACGTACATTGGCAGGTTAATGATAGCCGGATGAGTGGTTACATTATGTGGCTCCATGTGACTATAGTTTACATCTGATTAAGGTCAGATGGTATGAACAGGGTCATGATTTTGCTGAAGGTGTCAGTGAATCATGCTGCACTGCATTTACCGGTTATGAGTACAGATAGTTTAATAATTGTTTGGTGCGACTTTAAAATGCCACAATGGGGTTGAACATTATTACCACTTCAAATTTGTGAATAAACTTGGAAAGATTCAAGCCGTTTTTTTTTAATGTTACCTTGTGGAAAATGTCTCCTGGTTGATCAGATGACGAAACAGATAATGTTTGAGATGTAGGGCTCTATTGTCTTTTCAGGTGGATAGTGGCGGAAAATGCTGGAAGATTCGGGCAGCGAGGCCTATCACTGGTTGACTTGCATTTCCTTCCCCACCCCACAACCAGGGATGGATTAAGGGGAGGGGGGGCAGATGGGGCAATCGGCCGGGGCCCAAGCCTAGAGTGGGGCCCATACAGGGTCGGATTAAAGGTAAGGGTAAACAGTATTAACATAAGTGACGTAGCAGGAGCAGAGCAAAGCCATGAGGGCTCAGGCGCATGTTATTCTTGACTTGATGTAAACAAACGCTAGATGCCCTTTTTCTAGAGATGCATGCTACACACAAATTGGGGGGTGAGAAAAAGGAAAGAGCACCAGCTATGCGAGGAGCAAAACTGCTTAAACTAGATAATTTTTTCCAACTAAAAATTCAAGATCATGAAGATGAATGCCAAGATGACGCTGTGCAGTCAACTTCAACAAAGAAACCACTAGTGGCACCAAACCCGGAGTTGGGCGAGTTGGAGCTCCAAGTCCAAAAAGTTGAAGAAGGTGAACACTAACTGGCGAATACTGAGGTCCAACTTACGAGTGACATTGGGCTGTGAGGAGACAATATCTCAGAAGACATGCAAAGCCATTGGATTGCAAAAGGTAGTGAGGACTGCCGAAACTGTGATAAAGACTTCCAAAACTCCGGCGTGATTCATGCCAAGGAAGGATGTCGCCGATACTGCTCGAAGTCCTTCTTCACCTGTGTGCACCCGCTGACAGGGGAATGTATGAAGTGAACATGGCTCTATTATTCACCTTCAAACAGTAGAGTATACTCTTTTACTTACAAGGTGACAGCACGAACAAGTAGCCACTTTACTCATGGGTTTAATGGCTGGAAGCATGGAGATGAGAGGATTTCATCTCAAGAAAACAGCCAACAGCATAGAGAAGCCATGGTAGTAATGTGCACTAGACAAGCAGGCACTGGTTGTGTGGATGGTCATATTGTCTTCCAGTTTGAAAATGAACGGCAGTACTGGCAGAAGGTGCGAGAGTGGGCTGTCTGTGTGATAATGTTTCTCTGGAATGAGGTCTTTCATTGCGAGGCACAGATGAAATTGTTGGGTCTCCAAGTAATGGTAATTATCTGAGTATGTTGGAGGTTCTCGCAAACATCAATGCATTTCTTGCTGAACACATCAAGCGGTTCGCCAACAAAGACAAGGGGCATACTTCATACTTGTCTTCCACAACTTGTGAAGAACTGATTAGACTGATGGGTGGCAAAGTACTTGAGACGATTATGCGGGAATTGAAATCAGTGAAGTTCTATTCAATATCTGTTGATTCAATGCCAGATGTCACACAATCAGATCAGCTGACATTTGTCATCTGCTATGTTCTACTGACTGATCCTGAGGAAAGGTTCCTAAATTTCATGCCGATAATCAGTCATACTGGAAAAGAAATAGCAGAAATAATATTGGCCTTTCTGGATGAGAACAAGGATCGACATACAAAATTGTCACAGACAATCTTATGATAATGCTTCAAATATGAGTGGGAAATACATTGGTGTCCAAACTATCATCAAAGAACAATGCCCATATTATAATAATAACTTTTATTTGTACAGCGCCTTTAACGTAATAAAACGTCTCAAGGTGCTTCACAACAGTGTTAACAAGACAAAACATAAATTTGACACCAAGCCACAAAAGAAGAAATTAAGGCACTTGACCAAAAGCTTGGTTAAAAAGGTAGATCTTAAGGAGCGTCTTAAAGGAGGAAAGACAGGTAAAGAGGCGGAGAGGTTTAGGGAGGGAGTTCCAGAGCTTAGGGCCCATACAGCTGAAGGCACTGTCACCGATAGTTTATATGCGACATTTATACCATGTGCAATGCACTCACTCAATCGTGTGGGAAGAACAATGCCAACTGCAGCCCAGTGATCGTCAGATTTTTTGACATTGTACAAAAGTTGTACACTTTTCTCTCTGCATCGACGTATCACTGGCGATTGTTTTAGGAAAAACTAAAGCCTTTAGGGCTGTCTGTCGTCAAACAGCTTTCTACTACTTGATGGTCAGCAAGGTATGAAGCAGTGTCAGCCCTGCTCAAAGGTTACACTCCCATATGCGAAGTGTTGGAATCCCTGGCAACTGACCTGGATCAGAAAGTTGAATGTTGAAATGAAGCTCAGTTGATCCTTGACAAACTGGGCAAACTGGATTCAGCTACTCATTGTTATTTGGAACATTGTCTTGAAGCGCTTTCATCTGACCAATCGCTTCAAGAGACCGGCTTGAATCTCAAGGTCATGGTGTCCTTACTCAAGTCCCTTATCAATTTTGTCAAGACCCAGCGGACAGAGTTTGAGGACTTCGAAGACCTAGGGATTAAACTGTGTGGCCACAACAAGTACAATTCAGCTCAGAGGCGCATCCAGGTATGCGACCACCGCTATGGAGATGCTGTAAACACTGTGCTGTCACCCAAGGAGCAATTCAAAACGGAAGTGTTCCTTGTCATCATTGATCAACTAATCAGTACCTTGAAACACCGCCTTGAAGCATATAAGGAAATCAATTGTAAGTTTGGATTCCTCTCCAAGCTAGCCGCTCTCTCGACTCATGAGATCAAGCAAGCTGCAGCAAATCTTGCCCGCTCCTATCCCAAATATCTGGAACCTATGATTGAAAGCTTGGTGGCATCCTTAACAGAGCTTCAAACCTCAATTTGTGTCAAACAACTAAGTCAGCAGAACTGAGAATGTACCAATTCCTCCATATACACGCCTTCACCCAAACCTTTTCTAACACTGAAATAGCTCTTCGGATATATCTGTCGATAAATGTATCAAATTGCAGTGGTGAGCAGTCCTTCTTGAAACTAAAACGCATCAAGGATGAGGTCAGGAACCAAATGGGACAAAATCGACTTAATAGTCTTTTAATCATGAGCATCGAGAGCGAGTTACTGAAAGGACTTGACTTCGCAAAAATCATTGATGAGTTTAGCCAACAAAAATCTAGGAAAAGACCAATGTAATGTTATACTTGTAGTTGCCTCTGTGGAGAAAATGGAATGCAAATGACAAATGATGACCTTCCAAAAATATTGCACTATCTTGTTCTAAATTGTTGTCATTGTTGATTTAGTTTCAAAATGTAAGGATTTTTTTTATTAAAGTGTTGTTGTTTACTGTTTATATAGGGTTTCATCAATGTTTGATTGTTTGGAAACATAATAAAATATTAAAGGAGTGTCATCATAGTCCTAATGAGAACACAACCTGGGACGTAGGCCTGACCTGACCTGACCTGATGCATACTCAGTATAGTCCCCTATGACTTAGCTCACTAATGTCATTTACTGCAGCATATGAATGGGAGTAGGGGGCCCATGGCCGGGATACTGCCCAGGGCCTGAGGCAAACAGCAGTGGTGGGTGTGTGAGGGTGGGGCGTGGGGTTGGGGGGGGGGTGGTCCTGGATGGATTTTCCTGGAACCCACCCTAGTCACCAACACGTCCCAGAATGGAGTGTGCGTGGTGGCTGTAGACCCAAGGGAAGCAGTAGTACCCCTGCTGGGGTCCCCTCACTTCCTTCCCCTCTATTCCACGTGCCAAAAGTTTATTGCTCCGTCAGCAGTCCAAATTGAAGATGTATCCTACTTCTGTTGTGTGACTGCTCTGTGGCTTCCTCCTGTGCGCCATGCATCACCTGAAGCCGCATCGGCTTGGTTCTGTTTCATTTTATCATTAGCAGTTCATTCCAGTGCGTTATAAACAGATTTTGACTCCCAGGCTCCATTTAAATATTCAGGCTTTGACTCACGGCCTGGCCGCGAGGCAGCCCCAAAAAATCTGGTGGCAGGCCACCACCACCGGGAACAATCCCCAGCAGTCAAGTAAGTGGTGAAGGGTGGTGTGTCCAGAGGGGATCGCGATCGAGGAAGGAGGAAGAAGCCAAGGGCAAGGGAGGCCCAAGGTTTCCTTGTGGGGCCCACACTGGGCTTCTTCTGGTCCTTGATCCAGCTCTCAGCAGGTTTTGCATGAAGGGAAAGCTACCCTGCTCAGGCCTCCGGTTAAAATCACAGCTGGGGCCCCGATGGCGTCATTTGGGCTTGGATGGCCAGCAAGCAGTAGCGTGGAGGGTAAGTGGCAAGACATGCATCATATCGGGATTCAGAGCAGAAGGGAACAATTTTTTTTTTTTAAACAGTATGCATGTGCTGAGCTGGAGGTTGCCAGTGTAGGAGGTGGAAGGCAGGCCAAGAGCTGACTCCTGGCAATTGCAGTAAAATTCCTCGGCACAATGTTCAGGACCCGTGATGGACTCGCTATCTCTTAATACTATACGCATGGTAGAATTGACTTGTATTCAACTGGAGGTGGGACGGAGATCAGAGTTGTTTGTGAGACTCTGTGTATCCAACCGTGCATCTGGAATTTCTGGGAACAATTAGAAGGTGGCTGAGTAATTTTATGGTATTTTTCTAAATAGCAGAATTTTATTATGTGTTAGAGCTATATAGTGTGGTGCACAGTAAATTCACACAAAAGAACTTTGAAATTCTTTTCAGGGATGTGATTGGTTCTTTTTTTAATGAATGGCAACTTTTGGGAAATAGTGAAATAACCATTTAAGTATTACTTGACTAGTTTCCTTTTGGTGAATGTGAACTATGAGCGAGTCAGCATGCTTCATAAGTATTCATACAAATACATGTAGATGCACTTTAAAAAATTATATAGATATACAGGGCTGCTATATCCAATAACAAGGGGCAAGAGCAAGACCAGCGGCAGGAGAGGCGGTGATAAAAGTAGTGGTGGAAAGAGAGCAAAAGATCAAAATCAAGGCGTGGTGTCACAGGACAGCAAGTAAGTGATTGGTTGGTGAGTATTACAATGTTTTTTTAATCTCTCTACGTTAGAGCAGTGGTTTAAAACTAAGAGCTGAGAAACTATAACTATTACTTTATTAAATTAATAACTTAACTCAATAATCGTTCGAATAAAAACTTTAATTAATTAAATTAATTCAGACTATCAATAAGCAAAGAAATAAAAAGACTAGCGATGGCAGGGCAGGCTATGTGTCGGGACTGTAGTATGTGGAAGTTTGTGGACAGCGAGACTGTCCCGGATTCTCACATCTGCAGGAAATGTCTGTCTTCAGTCACTCAGGCTCAGCGTCACTGAGCTGGAGTGCAAGTTAGAGACACTCTGAAACATAAGGGAGATGGAGGAATTTCTGGATAGTTTTATCCAGAACATAGTCACACCCCAGAGGAAAGCACAGATTCAGGAAGGGGAGGGTGTGACTGTTAGGGAACCTAGTAATGGGGACTTAGGAGAGGTGGAGAAGGAGGTCCCACAGACACTGGCCCTGTTCAACAGGTACAATGCACTTGCTACCGTGACAAGGTGAAAGACTGGAGGGAGGACAGCCACAATGCAGACCAAGGCACCATGGTTCAGAAGGCTGTCTAAGGTTGGGGGGGGGGGGGGGGCGGGGGAGGAAAGAGCAGAATAGAACTGTGGTAGTGAGAGGGGATTCTATAATTAGGGGGGATAGATAGCATCCTCTGCAATCAAACAAAAATCCCAAAGGGTGTGTTGCCTACCCACTGCCAGGGTAAGGGATATCTTGTGGCGACTGGATAGGAATTTGGAAAAGGAGGTGGAAAATCTAGTTGTTGTGGTCCATGTCAGAACAAATGACATAGCAAAGAACAGGAAGGAGATCCTGATCAGGGAGTATCAGGATTTAGGAGCTAAATTAAAATGTAGGACCTTGAAGGTAATAATCTCTGGATTATTGACATAGCCACGTGCAAATTGGCATAGAAACAGTCAGGTCAGGAGAATTAACACGTGGGTAAAGGGCTAGTGTGGGAAAGAAACATAGAAACATAGAAAATAGGTGCAGGAGTAGGCTATTTGGCCCTTCGAGCCTGCACCGCCATTCAATGAGTTCATGGCTGAACATGCAATTTCAGTACCCCATTCCTGCTTTCTCGCCTTTTCATGAGACTCTGGCACCAGTACTAGGACAGGACGGAGGTGTACCGATGGGATGGGCTCCATCTGAACCAGAATGGGACCCGTGTCCTAGTGGAAAGGGTAAACAGGGATGTGACAAAAACTTTAAACAAGAAAGACAGGTGGAGGGATCTACAAGAAATGAAACCAGCTTAAATATAAATGAAACAGGAAAGGATAGCACAGGAAAGACTAAATTAAGGGAGGACATAGATGGCCAGGGAATAAATAGAATTATAGAACAGGAGTGTAAAAAGTTTGACTGCTTTAAAAATAAGTTAAACTGCCTGTACAGCAAAGCACACAGTGTCTGTAATAAAACAGGAGAACTGGAGGCAATAATATGTTGCGAGGAACCAGACATAGTAGCGATTACTGAGACATGGCTACAGTAAAATCAGGTCTGGGAATTAAACATTGAAGGGTACAACATAATTAGAAAAGTTAGAGAGGGCAAAAGGGGATGTGGAGTAGCTGTACTTATTAGGCATAATGTAACGGCAGTAGAAAATAATGACACAGCTATCAATAAGGCAGAAGTAAAAGCCATGTTGATAGAGATTAAAGATAATGAAGGCTAAATCATACCAATAGGGTAGTCTACAGACCACCTAGTAGTGGAAGGGAGGTAGAAACAAATTAGGGAAATGAGTAAAAAACATAGAATAATAAACATAGGGAATTTCAACTACCCCAATATTAATTGGCCAGAAGTGGAAGGTAAAGGGGATAAGGGAATGAAGTTCCTATAATGTGTAAAGGACTCATTTCTAACTCATTATGTAAGAAGCCCGACAAGGAAGGATTCACTACTGGATCTAGTAATGGGCAATGAACCAGAGCAGATAAGAGAAGTAAAAGTAAGGGACATCTAGGCAACAGTGACCATAATATAATATGCTTTAAAATAATAATTGAGGATGTAAGTATGACAAAGACCAGGATAATAAAATGGTGAAAAGTCAATTTTGAGGGGCTGAGAATAGAACTTCGGAAAATAAAATGGACAACAATATTGGCAAACAATGATGGAGAACAGCAGTGGGAAACATTTAAAACGGTGTTCAACAGAGTGCAGGAAAAATATATTCTGCTAAAAACAAGAACAAGATAAACACTAATGAGACACCATGGATGAATAAAGATATAAGGAAAAAAATTGAGGGTAAGGAAAGAAGCATATACTAAGTACATGAACAGCAGAGGAGAGCATGACAAGGGAGAATTCGAAGAGATTAGGAGAGAAGTCAAAAAACCAATTAGCAACGCTAAGAGGAATTATGAAATTAAATTATCAAGGAACATAAAATAAAATAGTAAAATATTCTGCAGGCACATAAATAAAGAAAGGAAAATTGGGATGGGAATAGGGCCACTAAGGGATGGATAGGATAATATCACAAGCAGCAATAGAGAAATGGCTGAAATATTAAATAATTACTTCACTTCAGTATTTACCAGAGAGACAGAACAGGTGGACATGATATCGGATGATGAAATTACAAATGAGATAACTGCATTTAAAATAAAAAGAGGAGAAATATTAAATAAACTAATCAAACTCAAAGAGGATAAAACCTCTGGTCCAGATGGATTATATCCGTGCATTTTAAAAGAATTTAGGGAAGAGATAGTAAAGGCACTACAGGTGCAGCGTTGAAAATCTGGAGTTCCGGAATCCGGACTCCAGGCCGATCGATGGTAAAATGTTCCGGAATCCGGATCCGCCGATCCTGCTGACCTCGGGGCCCCGCCATTGTTCAAACTCGGGCCTCGCCTCGACGCCGCTCGCTTCGCCCCGCCCGCCGCCGCTGCCCTTACCTCGGGGCCTGCTCGCCGGCCGCCCTCCTGCTCGACAGAGCCGGCCCAAACACCTCCTCTTCGGCGGGGCCCGCCCGAACAGCTCCTCCATGGCGGGGCCCACCCAAACAGCTCCTCCATGGCGAGGCCCCGCCCGAACACCTTCTCCTCGGCGGCTCCTGCCCGAACAGCTCTTCAGCAGGGGGGACCGCCACCCCCACTCCACCATCCCCCACCCCGCCGTTCTGAAAGTCTGGAAAAGCCCAGAATCCGAAATGGTCTCGGCCCCGAGGGTTCTGGATTCTCGACGCTGCACCTGTACTACATATATTTAATAATTTGTTAGAAAAAGATGTAGTGCCAGAGGTGGATACCTAATGTAATACCTATATTTAAGAAGGGAGATAGAACATGTCCAGGGAACATAGACCAATCAGCTTAACATTGGTGGTAGGAAAAATAATGGAACCAAAAATATAACAATGAATAGAGAGCATGGATTTCAAAAGGGAAAGTATTGCTTAATCAACCTCAAGGAATTTTTTTTGAAGAGGTAACAGAGAGAGTAGACAAGGGTAACATAAGAATAAGAGTTAGGAGCAGAAGTAGGCTATACAGTCCCTTGAGCCTGCTCTGCCATTCATTAAATCATGGCTGATTTTCAACCTCAACTCTACTTTCCATCCTGATTTGCCAAGAATTCAAAAATCTAGCTATCTCAGCTTTGAATAATGATTCAGCATTCACAGCCCTTTGTGGTAGAGAATTCCAAATATTTACAACCCTCTTAGTGAAGAAATTCCTCATCTCAGTCTTAAATGGCTGATCCCTTATCCTGAGACTATGCCCCCCTAGTTCAAAACTTTAAACTTGGGGAAACAACCCTCAGCATCTACCCTGTCAAGCCCCCTCAGAATCTTGTATCTTTCAATTGGATCACCTCTCCTTCTTCTAAACTCCAGAGAGATTACACCAAATCTATTCAATCTCTCCTCATAGGACAACCCACTCATCCCCGGAATCAGGGAATGGTAGCATAGTGGTTATGTTACTGGATTAATCCCACCACACCAGCTGGTGAATCTAAATTCAGTTAATTAAATAAATCAGGAATAAAAAGCTAGTATCAGTATTGGTGACAATGAAACTATTGGACTGTTGTAAAAACCCATCTTGTTCATTAATTTCCTTTAGTGACGGAAATCTGCTGCCCTTACCTGGTCTGGCCTATATGTGACTCCAGACCGACAGGAATGTAGCTGACTCTTAACTGCCCTCTGAAATGGCCTAGCAAGTCACTCAGTTGTACACAACCGCTCCAAAAAACAATAATAAGAATAAAACCAGACGGACCACCTGGCATCGACCTCGGCACCGGCTTCAGACACGACAACGGCACACCCAGCCCAGTCTACCCTGCAAGGTTCTCCTTACTTGCATCTGGGGACTTGTGCCAAAATTGAGAGAGTTGTCCCACTGACTAGTCAAGCAACAGCCTGACATAGTCATACTCACGGAATCATATCTTTCAGCCAATGTCCCAGATTCTTCCATCACCAGCCCTGGATATGTCCTGTCCCACTGGCAGGACAGACTTACCAGAGGTGGAGGCACAGTGATGTACAGTTGGGAGGGGGTGGCCCTGGGAGTCCTCAATTTTGACCGGACCCCATGAAGTCTCATGGCTTCAGGTCAAGCATGAGCAAGGAAACCTCCTGCTGATTACCACCTACTGCCCTCTCTCAGCTGATGAATCAGTACTCCTCCATGTTGAACACCACTTGGAAGAAGCACTGAGGGTAGCAAGGGCACAGAATGTACTCTGGGGAGGGGACTTCAATGTTCGTTACCAAGAGTGGTTTGAGAGCATCACTACTGACTGAGCTGGCTGAGTTCTGAAGGACATAGCTGCCAGACTAGGCCTGAGGCAGATGGTGAGAAAACCAACGCGAGAAAAACCCCTACTTGACCTCGTCCTCTCCAAGCTACCTGTCGCAGATGCATCTGACCATGACAGCATTGGCAGCATGACCACCACACAGTCCTTGTGGAAATGAAATCTCGTCCTCACACTGAAGATATCCTCTATCGTGTTGTGTGGCACTACCACCATGCTAAATGGGTTAGATTCAGAACCAATCTAGAAGCTCAAAACTGGGCATCCATGAGGCGTTATAGGCCACCAGCAGCAGCAGAATTGTATTCCACCACAATCTGTAACCTCATGGCCTGGCATATCCCTCACTCTACCATTATCATCAAGCCAGGGGACAAACCCTGCTTCAATGAGGAGTGCAGAAGAGCATGACAGAAGCAGTACTAGACATATCTAAAAATGAGGTGCCAACCTGGGGAAGCTGCAACATAGGACTACATGCATGCTAAACAGCGGAAGCAGCGTACTATAAACAGAGCTAAGCGATCCCACAATTAACAGATCAGAGCAAAGCTCTGCAGTCCTGCCACATCAAGTCGTGAATGGTGGTGGACAATTAAACAACTAACGGGAGGAAGAGGCTCCATGAATATTCCCATCCTCAATGATGGCAGAGTCCAACACGCGAGTGCAAAAGACAAGGCTGAAGCGTTCGCAACCATCTTCAGCCAGAAGTGCTGAGTGAATGATACATATCGGCCTCCTCCTGAAGTACCCACTGTCACAGAAGCCAGTCTTCAGCCAATTCGCTTCATTCCACGTAATATCAAGAAATAGCTGAGCGCACTGGACACAGCAAAGGCTATGGGCCTGACAACATCCCGGCTGTCGTGCTGAAAACTTGTGCTCCAGAACTAGCCGCACCTCACTGCACTGGCATCTACCCGACAATGTGGAAACCTGCTCAGATATGTCCTGTCCACAAAAAATCAGGTCAATTCCAATCCGGCCAGTTACCGCTCCATAAGTCTACTCTCAATTATCAGCAAAGTGATGGAAGATGTCGTTGACAATGCTATCATGTGGCACTTCCTCCAGGACCACTCAGCTCCAGACCTCACTACAGCCTTGGTCCAAACATGGACAAAGGTGCTGAATTCCAGTGGTGAGGTGAAAGTGACTGCCCTCGACATCAAGATAGCATTTGACCGAGTGTGTTCACTATCTGGAGTCATATCTAGCATAAAGGAAGATGGTTGTAGTTGCTGGAAGTCAATCACCTCAGCCTCAGGACATCACTGCAGGAGTTCTTCAGGGCAGTGTCCTGGGCCCAACCGTCTTCAACAGCTTCATCAATGACCTTCCCTCCATCATAAGGTCAGAAGTGGGGATGTTCGCTGATGATTGCACAGTATTCAGTTCCAGTCACAACTCCTCAGATAATGAAGCAGTCCATGCCCGAATGCAGCAAGACCTGGATGACATTTAGGCTTGGGCTGATAAGTGGCAAGTAACATTCACACCACAAAGGTGCCAGGCAATGACTATCTCCAACAAGTGAGAGTCTAATCATTGTCCCTTGTCATTCAGCAGCATTACCATTGCCGAACCCCCCACCATCAACATCCTGGGGATCCCCATTGACCAGAAACTTAACTGGATCAGCCACATAAATTCTGTGGCTATAAGAGCAGGTCAGAGGCTGGGTATTCTGCGGCAAGTGCCTCACCTCCTGACTCCACAAAGACTTTCCACCATCCACAAAGCACAGGTCAAGAGTGTGATGGAATACTCTCCACTTGCCTAGATGTGTGAAGCTCCAACAACACTCAAGAAGCTCAACACTATCCTGGACAAAGCAGCCCACTTGATTGGCACCCCATCCACCACCTTAAACATTCACTCCCTCCTCCACTGACGCACCGTGACTGCAGTGTACCATCTATAAGATGCACTGCGGTAACTCACCAAGGCTTCTTCGGCAGCACCTACCAAACCCACGACCTCTACCACCTAGGAGGACAAGGGCAGCAGGTGCATGGGAACACCTTAAGTTCCCCTCCAAGTTACGCACTATCCTGACTTGGAAATATATCGCCACTCATTCATCTTCGCTGGGTCAAAATCCTGGGACGCCCTCCCTAACAGCACTCTGGGAGTACCTTCACCACAAAGACTGCAGCAGTTCAAGAAGATGGCTCACCACCTTCTCAAGGGCAATTAGGGATGGACAATAAATGCTGGCCTTGCCAGCGACGCTCACATCCCAAGAATGAATTTTTAAAAGGTTCTAGTGAACCTTTGTTGCACTGCCTCTACAGCACTGCTTACTTTCCCACCTAGCTTTGTATCATCAGCAAACTTGGATAACATTGCACTCGGTCCCTTCATCTAAGTCGTTAATATGGATCCTTGCAGCACCTCACTAGTTACAGCTTGTCAACCAGAAAATTACTACTCTTTGTTTTCTGTCCATTAACCAATCCTCTATTCATGCTAATATACTACCCCCAACCCCATGAGCCCTTATCTTGCGTAACAACCTTTTATGTGGCACTTTATCAGTTCCCTTTTAGAAATCCAAATATACTACATCTGTAGGTTTCCTTTTATCTACTCTGTTAGTTGATTTCCCTTTCATAAAACCATGTTAACTCTGCTTAATCATATTGTGTTTTTCTAAATGCCCTGTTACTACTGTCTTAATAATAAATTCCAGCAGACTGATGTCAGATTAATTGGCCTATACTTCCCTACTTTCTCACTCCCTCCTTTCTTGATAGTGCAGTTACATTTGCAACCTTCTAATCTGCTGGGACCATTCCAAAATGTAGGGAATTTTAGAAGATCACAACCAATATACCCACTATCTCTGCAGCTAGCTCTTTTCAAACCCTTGGATGTAGGCCATCAGGTCCAGGGGTTTTGTCAGATTTTAGTCCCATTAGTTTCTCAAGTACTTTTCCTCTACTGATATTAATTACTTTAAGTACCTCACTCTCATTAGCCATTTGGTTCCCCACTAATTTTGGTATGCTATTTGTGTCTTCTACTGTGACTATAGATACAAAATATGTGTTTAAAATCTCTGCCCTTTTGTTATTCCCCGTTATAATTTCTCCTGTCTCAGCCTCTAAGGGACCAATGCTTACTTTTGCTACTCTCTTCCTTTTTACATACTTGTAGAAGCTCTTACAATTTTTTTTTAAAGTTTCTTGCTAGTTTGCTCTCATTCTATTTTCTCCCTTTTTGTCAATTTTTTGGTCGTCCTTTGCTGATTTCTAAAGCTCTCCCAATCCTGAGGCTTACTACTATTCTTCACATTATTAGCCACTACTTTTAATCTAATACTATCCTTAACTTCTTTAGTTGGCCACAGATGGATCACTTTTCCCGTGTAGTTTTTATTTCTCAATGGAGTGTATGTTCATTGAGAACGAGTTGATGTGGTATATTTGGACTTTCAGAAGGCTTTCGACAAGAGATTAATGTGCAAAGTTAAATCACATGGGATTGGGGGTAGTGTGCTGACTGAGAACTGGTTGTCAGACAGGAAGCAAAGAGTAGGAGTAAATGGGCACTTTTCAGAATGGCAGGCAGTGACTAGTGGGGTACCGCAAGGTTCTGTGCTGGGGCCCCAGCTGTTTACATTGTACATTAATGATTTAGACGAGGGGATTAAATGTAGTATCTCCAAATTTGCGGATGACACTAAGATGGGTGGCAGTGTGAGCTGCGAGGAGGATGCTATGAGGCTGCAGAGTGACTTGGATAGGTTAGGTGAGTGGGCAAATGCATGGCAGATGAAGTATAATGTGGATAAATGTGAAGTTATCCACTTTGGTGGTAAAACCAGAGAGACAGACTATTATCTGAATGGTGACAGATTAGGAAAAGGAGAGGTGCAACGAGACCTGGGTGTCATGGTACATCAGTCATTGAAGGTTGGCATTCAGGTACAGCAGGCGGTTAAGAAAGCAAATGGCATGTTGGCCTTCATAGCGAGGGGATTTGAGTACAGGGGCAGGGAGGTGTTGCTACAGTTGTACAGGGCCTTGGTGAGGCCACACCTGGAGTATTGTGTACAGTTTTGGTCTCCTAACTTGAGGAAGGACATTCTTGCTATTGAGGGAGTGCAGCGAAGGTTCACCAGACTGATTCCCGGGATGGTGGGACTGACCTATCAAGAAAGACTGGATCAACTGGGCTTGTATTCACTGGAGTTCAGAAGAATGAGAGGGGACCTCATAGAAACGTTTAAAATTCTGATGGGTTTAGACAGGTTAGATACAGGAAGAATGTTCCCAATGTTGGGGAAGTCCAGAACCAGGGGTCACAGTCTAAGGATAAGGGGTAAGCCATTTAGGACCGAGATGAGGAGAAACTTCTTCACCCAGAGAGTGGTGAACCTGTGGAATTCTCTACCACAGAAAGTAGTTGAGGCCAATTCACTAAATATATTCAAAAGGGAGTTAGATGAAGTCCTTACTACTAGGGGGATCAAGGGGTATGGCGAGAAAGCAGGAAGGGGGTACTAAATTTGCATGTTCAGCCATGAACTCATTGAATGGCAGTGCAGGCTAGAAGGGCCGAATGGCCTTGTCCTGCACCTATTTTCTATGTTTCTATGTTTCTATTGCGAATTTTGGAATATATCTTTAAATGTTTGCCACTGCTTATCTTACATCATATCTTTTAATCTACCTTAGCCAACTCACCCCTCATACCCCAATGTAATTCTCTTTAGTTAAGTTTAAGATTTCAGTTTTGTATTTAAGTATTTCACTCTCAAACCCAACGTGAAATTCTATCATATTATGATCACCCTTCCCCAGAGGATTCTTTACTATGAGATAATTAATTAGCCTTGTTTCAGTCCACAATAAAAGATCTAAAATAGCCTGTTACCTGCTGTATTGTTCTAGGAAACTGTCTCGAATACATTCCATGAACCCGTCCTCCAGACTACCTTTGTCAATTTGATTTGCCCAGTCTTTTTGTAGATTAAAGTCCCCCACGATTATTGTATAACCTTTGTTACACGGTTCTATTATTTGTTGATTAATACTCTGTCCAATGTTATAGCTATTGTTTGGTGGCCAAAAACCAGTGTTTTCTGCTCCTTGTTATTTCTTATCTCCACCCATACTAATTCTACTTGCTGAGCTTCTGAGCCAAGATCCTTACGTCATTTATTATCAGGGCTACCCCCGACTTTTCTATTCTGCCTGTCTTTTTGAAACATCAAGTACCCTGGAATCTTTAGTTCCCAACCTTGGTCACCTTTCAACCACATTTCTATAATGGCTATTAGATGAAAGCCATTAATCTCTATTTGTGCCACTAATTCATCTATCTTGTTATGAATGCTTCGTGCGTTTAATTTTAACTTTTTACCATTATTCTCTGTTTTCACCTTATTCGCTGATGCACTATTAACGTTACTCTCTCTGTCCTTTCCTGTCACACTCTGCTTATCTTTACTCAAATCGCTACACTTCAGCATTGCCTTGACTATTCACTTTAGATTTAAAAATTTCCCCTCACCTGACCACTCCCCCCGCCCCCCTCACTCTTTTTAGTTTAAAGCTCTATCTACAGCCCTAGTTATTCAATTTACATAGAAACATAGAAACATAGAAAATAGGTGCAGGAGTAGACCATTTGGCCCTTCGCGCCTGCACCACCATTCAATAAGACACTGGTCCCAGCCTGGCTTAAGTGGAGCTCTTCCCAGCAGAACAGCTCCGTCTGTCCCCAATATTGGTGCCTGTATTGAACCGAAACCCCTTCCTCCAACACCACTCTTTGAGCCATGCATTTAACTCTCTGATTTGCTTGTCCCTATGCCAATTTGCGTATGAACATAAGAACATAAGAATTAGGAACAGGAGTAGGCCATCTAGCCCCTCGAGCCTGCTCCGCCACTCAACAAGATCATGGCTGATCTGGCCGTGGACTCAACTCCACTTACCCGTCCGCTCCCCATAACCCTTAATTCCCTTATTGGTTAAAAATCTATCTATCTGTGATTTGAATACATTCAATGAGCTAGCCTCAACTGCTTCCCTGGGCAGAGAATTCCACAGATTCACAACCCTCTGGGAGAAGAAATTCCTTCTCAACTCGGTTTTAAATTGGCTCCCCCGTATTTTGAGGCTGTGCCCCCTAGTTCTAGTCTCCCCGACCAGTGGCAACAACCTCTCTGCCTCTATCTTGTCTATCCCTTTCATTATTTTAAATGTTTCTATAAGATCACCCCTCATCCTTCTGAACTCCAACGAGTAAAGACCCAGTCTACTCAATCTATCATCATAAGGTAACCCCCTCATCTCCGGAATCAGCCTAGTGAATCGTCTCTGCACACGCTCCAAAGCTAGTATATCCTTCCTTAAGTAAGGTGACCAAAACTGCACGCAGTACTCCAGGTGCGGCCTCACCAATACCTTATACAGTTGCAGCAGGACCTCCCTGCTTTTGTACTCCATCCCTCTCGCAATGAAGGCCAACATTCCATTCGCCTTCCTGATTACCTGCTGCACCTGCAAACTAACTTTTTGGGATTCATGCACAAGGACCCCCAGGTCCCTCTGCACCGCAGCATGTTGTAATTTCTCCCCATTCAAATAATATTCCTTTTTACTGTTTTTTTTCCCAAGGTGGATGACCTCACATTTTCCGACATTGTATTCCATCTGCCAAACCTTAGCTCATTCGCTTAACCTATCTAAATCTTTTTGCAGCCTCTCTGTGTCCTCTACACAACCCGCTTTCCCACTAATCTTTGTGTCATCTGCAAATGTTGTTACACTACACTCTGTACCCTCTTCCAGGTCATCTATGTATATTGTAAACAGTTGTGGTCCCAGCACCGATCCCTGTGGCACACCACTAACCACCGATTTTCAACCCGAAAAGGACCCATTTATCCCGACTCTCTGCTTTCTGTTAGCCAGCCAATTCTCTATCCATGCTAATACATTTCCTCTGACTCCGCGTACCTTTATCTTATGAAGTAACCTTTTGTGTGGCACCTTATCGAATGCCTTTTGGAAATCTAAATACTCCACATCCATCGGTACACCTCTATCCACCATGTTCGTTATATCCTCAAAGAATTCCAGTAAATTAGTTAAACATGAGTTCCCCTTCATGAATCAATGTTGCGTCTGCTTGATTGCACTATTCCTATCTAGATGTCCCGCTATTTCTTTCTTAATGATAGCTTCAAGCATTTTCCCCACTACAGATGTTAAACTAACCGGTCTATAGTTACCTGCCTTTTGTCTGCCCCCTTTTTTAAACAGAGGCGTTACATTAGCTGCTTTCCAATCCCCAGAGTCCAGAGAATTTTAGTAGATTATAACGAATGCATCTGCTATAACATCTGCCATCTCTTTTAATACCCTGGGATACATTTCATCAGGACCAGGGGACTTGTCTACCTTGTGTCCCATTAGCCTGTCCAGCACTACCCCCCTAGTGATAGTGATTATCTCAAGTATGGCTCAGGTAACAATCCAGAGATTATTACCTTTGAGGTTCTGCATTTTAATTTCTACCTTAGTTCTTCAAACTTTCTCAGCAGAATCTCATTCCTAGTTCTACCTATGTCCTTGGTTCCTACATGAACCAAGAAAACTGGATCCCCCCCACTCCCCCCACTCCAAATTCTTCTCCAGCCGCAAGGAGATATCCTTAACCCTGGCAGATAACACAGCCTTCGGAACTCCCAGTCGTGGCTGCAGAGTACAGTATCTATCCCCCTGAATATACTGTCCCCCTACCACTACAACATTTCTTTTCACTCCCCCCACTTGAATGGCCTCTTGTACCACAGTTCTGTTTGCTCATCCACCCTTGCACTCATCCACACAGACAGCAAGAACCTCATACCTGTTGGACAAGGGAAAAAGCTGACGCTCCTCCAGCATGGCACCTGGGGTCCCTTTAACTGCCGGAGTCTCAGTCACACCCTCCTGTCCCTGACCAGTAACCAGACTAGTACCACTACCTAACCTAAGGAGTGTGATTGCCTCCTGAATCAAAGAGTCCAGGTAACTCTCCCCCTTCCTGATGCCCCGCAATGTCTGTGCCTCAGACTCCAGCTCAACAACTCTGAACTGAAATTCTTCGCGATGCTAACACTTACTGCAGATGTGGTCGTCTAGGATCGTGATGCTGTCCACAAACCCCTACGTGCTGCAGTTGTGGCACACTACCTGCATTGCCATCCCTTTATTAACCTTCTTTTATTTATTTAATTAATTAGAGTTTATGTATTTAAAGCTTATAGATTAGTTTTTAACTATTTACTTGATCGAGTTTAATTTATAGGTAGATTAAATTAAGGGCTAGACTTTCCACTAGGTGGCTAAGGCCCCAAAAAATGGGCCATGTTCCAGTAATGTGGGTCGTCTCGGCCTTGCTGATCATGGCACATCAATTTTCCACTCAGCCTTACCCCGGCGATGTCTAATGGACGATTGGATGTTTTGGCGATCTCATGATCGCCCACTGAAAACGGAAGTCAAAGAAGAAAAAAAGCTTCCCTAGCAACGCTATTCTGCGCATGTGTGGGATTTTTTTTGTGGTTGAGTTTCTTTGCTGCGTTTTGAGAGGTCAGGGGTCATCACACATACTCAGAAGCACAGGGAGGGTCAGAGAGAGAGAGAGAGGAAGGAAGAGAGAAGAATTTTTTGTGGTTGTTAGAATGATTGTTGAATTCAGATTGAAAAATAACTATTCTTTACGACTTATGATTATTTCTTTTTGCACAATATTGAAAAATAATACAATATAATATATTATAAAATATAGATTGAAATATATATTTAAATATATTGAAATATAATACATATAATAGATATAACAAAAGTGGAGTGAGAAAATGATAGGAAAAGGGCTAAACCCTTTAGCGAGGAGGTCAACGAGGCACTCGTTAACATAATAAGTGGCAAGTGGGATGACTTGTCATGGAGTGGGCATGGGAAACCTCCACCCCATGCATATTGGAAAATATGGGCCGAGATTGCCGATGTCGTAACCTTGGTCTGAATGAAGTAACTACACCTGACCAGTGCAGGAAAAGGCGGAACAGCTTGCTGGCAACAGCCAGAGAAAGTTGCAATTTATTTTTTAAATTTTATATATGTAATATTTAAATGATGCATGCAAATTTTAATTGGAATCTTGAATGTCATTTCGTTATAGTATTAATTAATTAAATTATGAATTAATTTATGTATCCTAACACTAAGTTGAATTTTATTTTATGAAATATTGTTCATATGGAAAGGAATGCAAATTTCTAATCGAACATTTAAATCTGTCAATCTTAAATGTTTATTACCAAGTCCATTAGCTTATGCCATGCAATGTTGTCTTATCATTTACAGGAGAAGATATCTATTCAGCAGAGGAGGACGGACGGCGACTCTGCTCAGGTGCAGATTTTATCGGAATACGAGGAGCTTGCAGTCGCCTTAATGGGACCTGACAGCTGTTCGGTCACGACCCATGGTGTGGCCGAACCCACCCTTGAGTCTCGTGGGTAATGGGAACTGTGCAATGTGTCAAACATTATTAAATACATCTTAAAAATTTCTTAGTTACACATGTAATGTTCTGCAATTATAATGCAAATGATATATACTTTAGATGTATTCTTGATTTATACATGAGGTCATGGGCAGCCCTGGTGAACCCTTGTGCATACGGGGTACGGAAAAGTATTCTTATGTTATGGGTTATTGAAAAATTGATATGTATGTTTACTAATAATGAGCACCGTTAATGTCCTAATAAGTTGTTTATAAATGTCATTCGTCTTTTTACGGTCAAGTGTCATTAGAGTTAGAGTCATCCACTACTCCTGCACTGTCAAATAGCTCGCAGGAGGAAGAGGAGGAACTACTGCCAACTGTGAAGCAAGAGCAGGAGGAGGAGGAAGAGGACGATATTCTTTTTGTGGGGGGAGGAAACAATCTGCAGCCATCTCTATTGAGACAGATGAAGCATCGGGACCAAGCGGTGTGCAGGTGGTGACGCCAAGGCGCAAAATATTGCAAACGCCGACGCCACGGAGGTCGGGTCAGTGGGATGAGCAATCGCCTATCATGAAGAGCCAGATGGAGAGCTTGATATCCCTGTGCAGGGAGACGGTCGCGATCGGTCACGACCTTATCGAGGGTTTCGGGATTTCTCTGCAAACTGGAGTCAGTTCTCTGCGAACTGGAGCGAATTTCCAGCAACCTGGAGCGCGTTCAGCACGGACTTCTCCAACTGGTCTTCTGTGCAAACGGAGATAGCACGGGAGACATTGGAGGCCATTCGTCAGCAGACCGCCGCAACCAATGCCCTTTGGCATGCGTTGCTGGCTGGACACGGCGCTGCACCCCAAGGTGTCGTGTCAGCTCGCAGCGAAACCTTCAGCACGCAAGCGAGTACGGAGGACACAGTTCCTCCTGACTCGGAAGTGGAGCCTCAGGCTTCTGCTTCCACTCCGTCACCTCCACCACGGCAGGAAGTCTTGCCATCCCACGCTGCACAATACGTTTGTGTCGGTCTGCGTAGACCAAAACAGGCGGGTGGGGTAAGAACACGGGGTGGAACAGGACCTGAAGGGAAACGTGGCCGGGGGTGTGTTTTTCACTGTTGAATTGTTTTTTCTTTTTTTTAAATTGTCAATGTTTTGTTCAAGATTCATTGGGATTTGAGGGAAGGGTGGATTGGGGCGGGGCGGGGGGGGGTGGGTGGGTGCGAGTGTGGGGGTGGAGGGAGGGTGTTCTTAAACAGTTTTTAAAAAATTAATTCGTTAGTTGTCTTTGTTAATAAAAAAAATTCAACAAATTTTGTGCCTTCGCTTTTAGTTACATTAGTTAACAAGTTTACAGTTGTTCATCTTTATTTGTTTATTCTTTTTTATAGCAGTACTTTACTTAAACTTTGCTTAAAGTAAGCATTAATTCCGATGATAGGCCAGTGCAGGCAGGACAACATTGAAACCCCACGCAAATGAAACTTTTGATTAACCCTAACTGTAATTGAACATTTGAATATCCACAATGATAGTTCATGCAAAGCGTTCATTAATGAGCTGCTGACGCAACAGTTTAGCGGCCGTGTAACTGCCACTGGCTACTGGTCTTCGGGAGCGGGGTGGTGGTACTGGTGCTAGATCGCCAGGCTGATTGCGCTCCCCTAGGTCCTCTTCCGCCTCTTCCTCCTCTTCATCCCTGCTGGCTGGTTCTTCTGTCTCCCCTCCTTCTGGAGGTGGACCTGCAGCCCAATCTGGCATTACTTGTCCTCTCCTTATAGCTAGGTTATGCAACACACATTGTTGCATAATGTGTGTTATGCAACATACATTGTTGTATGTTGCATAACACACAACACACCACAATAAACTCAGCGACCTGGTCAGGGTGGTACTGTAGGCTGCCTCCAGAATGATCCAGGCATCTGAAGTGCTGCTTTAGGACTCCACTTTTCTTTTCAACGATGTTGCAAGTCGCTATATGACTTGCATTATACCGTATCTGTGCTTCAGTGACGGGATTACGCAGAGGGGGCATCAGCCAACTGGCAAGGCCATATCCTTTATCCCCTAGCATCCAACCGTGACCTTCTGGCTGATTGACAAACAGATCAGGGATAGCACTTTCACGTAAGATGTGCACATCATGGATGCTGCCAGGCAATTTATTGTCATTGTTGTTTGATTGTGGTCGACAACAAGCTGCACATTTAGTGAGTGGAACCCCTTTCTGTTGCGAAACACCTCCGCGTTCTTTAAGGGTGCTTTCAGGGCAATGTGTGTGCAGTCTATTGCTCCCTGCACCTTGGGGAAGTCTGCTATTCTCGAGAAACTCAAAGCCCTCTAGGTCTGTGCCTCCCTGGTTATTGGGAAGCTTATGAAGTCCATCCTGCGAGTGTAAAGGGCTTCAGTCACCTGTCGAATGCAGCAGTGTGTAGCGTACTGAGAGATATGGCAGATGTCGCCAGCTGAAACCTGAAAAGATCCCGATGCGTAGAAGGCTAGGGCAGCAGTAACCTTCACCTCAATGGACAGTGCGGTTCTGATGGTGCTGGAAGGCTGCAGATCATCCTTGACGAGTTGACATATTTCATCGATGACCTCCTTCCGGAATCGCAGCCTCCTAAGACAAGCATTTTCAGACAAGTTCAGGTAAGCTTGCTTTTCCAAGTACCTTCATTGGCTATACGGTCTCCTCCTCTGTCTTCGTCTCCATCTATGCATTACTCTGCCACCTCTTCGATTGATCCTTTCAGTAACCAGTGTGTGAGCAGTTGCAACTAAAGGCAGGGAAAGCATAGGCCCCATATCACTATCAATAATTACTTTCACTAATTTTAATAATCCCTCTACTCTATACTCTCTAATCACTGTACTCTGAACTCTCTGTACTCTCTACGCTGTATACCAGTCAGTTTGATAGGCCCCAACAATATCAGTAAATAATATCATTATGTAAAAGCTAATTACAAAATAATTTCAATATATAAAACCTATTTACCAAAAATAACTTGATAATACCTCTTTATATTCCCTGTACCAATATTCTGAGTACAATTATCTTTAAAATAACTCTCTAAATAACTCACAACTAAGCCTCCACCCTTCCTCTGAAGTTCAAAATGGCGTCCGTAGTGCCCATTTCCTTCACTTTAAGCACAGTAAAAGCAACTATTTCTCAACACTCTTTTGGGCCTTGCATCGGCCCACCGAAGTGCATGCTAGATGCCGAAACTTGGGATGGGCCTTGTGTGGGCAATCATTTGGGCGATCATCTCGGCGATCAAAGTGGAAACTTAGGCACCTGTTTTTCTGGCGATGTTTTGGGCCTAGTTTCCACTTTTTGCTCAAAATGGGTGATAGAGGTCCATTTTGGGCGATAGATGGACCATAGATGGGCGATGTGAAGTGGAAAATCTAGCCCTAAGTATTTACCTGTAATACAAAGCACTACATGTATTGGAGGCAAAAAGCAGCACCTCCTTCCCCTTCTGCTCCGAATCTCCAAATTCCCAATTCTCACACTGTTTAGAAACACTCCATTTAAGATCACTCTGTGTCGACCATGCAATAGATCTAAGTTATCTCGATTTTCAAAAGGCCATCGATAATGTACCACATAATAGTCTAATAAATACGGTCAGAGAAAGCGGAGTCAGGGACAAGTAACAGAATGGATAGCTAGCTGGCTTCAAGACAGAAAGCAGAGAGTAGGGGTAAAGGGTAGCTATTCAGAGTGGCAGAAGGTGGGAAGTGGTGTTCTACAAGGATCAGTGCTGGAACCACTGTTGTTCACAATTTATTTTAATGATTTAGACTTTGGAATCAAAAACACAATTTCTAAATTTTCAGATGACACCAAATTGTCAAAACTGAGGAGGACGGTAACAAATTACAGGAGGACATTAATAAACTTGCAAAATGGACATATAATTGGCAAATGAATTTCAACGCAGATAAATGTGAGCTATTTCATTTTGGTAAGAAAAATAGGAAGGTCACACATATTACATGGAAAATAAGAATCTAAGTGGGGTAGAAGAGCACAGGGATCTGGAAGTACAAATCAATAAAAGTAGCAATGCAGGTTAACAAGGCCATAAAAATACAAAGCAAGCACAAGGGTTTATTTCTAGAGGGATATAATTTAAAAGTAGAGAAGTTATGCTAACTTGTCTCGAGCCTTGGTTAGACCACACTTGGGAGTACTGCATACAATTCTGGTCGCTATAGTATAAAAAGGATATAGAGGCACTGGAGAGGGTGCAAAACAGATTTACAAGGATGATACCAGAAATGCAAGGGCATACTTTTCAGGAAAGGATCAACAGGCTGGGTCTCGAGAAGGCTGAGGGGTGACTAATAGACATAGAGGTCTTTAAAATTCTGAAAGGTTTTGATAGAATAGACACAGAGAAAGTTTCCACTTATGGGGAAGAGCAAAGCTGGAGGCCATTAATATAAGATAGGCATCAAGAAATCAAATGGGAAATTCAGAAGAAACTTATTTTCCCAAAGAGTGGTGAGAATGTGGAACTCGCTACCACAGGAAGTGGTTGAAGCGAGTAGTATAGATGCATTTAAAGGGAGGCTAGATAAACATATGAGGGAGAAGGGAATAGAGGGTTATGCTGATAGAGTTAGATGAGGAAAGACGGAAGGAGGCTCGTGTGGAGCATAAATGCCGGCACGGACTAGTTGGGCTGAATGGTTTGTTTTTGTGCTGTATATCCGATGTAAATATACAAATCCTGGAACTGTTAATACATAGTATGATATTATATAATGTAGAGAAGAATGTTATATCCCTGGAACACAGTATAATATCTATTATATATTAAATGTGGTGTGTTGAACGTGTGTTGAAAGCTCTTGTGTATCTGCAATACTTTTTATGCCTGTAGGTGACTATTATATGACACCAGGCATGAGCAGGTGACACACACTCATGACATTAACAATGTTAAAGGTGTCATAAGTGCATATCATAGAATCACTCACGGTTGATGTCACATAATAGCTACAATTTTATACAGAAAGTATGTAGTTAAAAAATCTTTAATTCTGCATGCTATTGTGTGCTCTGGCCATTGGCTGGCAGCTGAAAGCAGACTAGTGATTGTTAAACCTATGTTAATAAACCAACTAGTCCTTAATAGCAATATGTTGCTATGAATTCTTAAGCAAAGAACCCAAGAAGCAAATACATTACAGCAGCCAAGGAGTGAAGAGGCAATGGGATCTTGACTGCACTGATTCCTTTCAGGGCCAGCTTTGTGCAGTGCCGTGACTGCTCAAGGAGCGGCGGGAGATCGCGGCGGAGGTGCAGCGAGTCTTTTTGTGGCAGAGGTGTGGCGAATGTTTGTGGTGGAGGAGCGGTGAGAAATCGTGGCGGAGATGCGGCGAATTAGAGTATGGAACCCAGAAGAGCCGTGGGCCCAGGGGCAGCACGGGTCAGCCCACACTGCAATATGTGTGCACACTAGGTCTGTGCAGCAGAGCAGGTCTCCAGTTGTCCTGGTTAGCCCTTGCCACTGGATAAAGGCCTAGCTCTGTCAAGCCCATGTGGTGGCTGGTGTGCAACGGTCACCACACGTTAAAAAAATCCACGCACAACTATCTTCCACCCCTTCAATTGGAGTTCAGGACTGGAACATCGGGTCCTTCATTGAAACATCTGTGAACTCATGTTGAAGCAAGTCATCCTCGTTCGAGGGACTGCCTATGATGATGATGATGATGATGATGAATACGTTTCTGACAACTTTAATGCATTTTATTTTAGGTTAAAATTTTACACTGCTATTTCTTTAAGTTTTACTTGCTATTTGACTCTGTCACTGCATCTGCCCCATGCATTTGTCCTTAGTAGCGGGGCTTCCAGTTGAGATCCAGGTCTGCCTGTCCCCCTCTCACTTTATTACTGTATTTACCACAGCTCCGAGGTTCCTGATCTACATCACCCCACTTTTTCCATGCCTTGTGTTCGGTCAATTAATGACAAGTTGTGGGTCAGCATTGCTCCTCGCCATGGTCGGAATTTATCAGAGCTGAATGGTTGGTGTTGGGTTGTTGTCGGCCCTTGCTGTTTCCAACTGGTATTGATGAGGCATTAATAAATAAGCGACCAGAATTTGTTGTCAAAATAATGGCAAGTTAAAGGCACACATCATTATAAGCGTGTAAAAAATCCAACAATTTGTGGCAAGGAAGCATTATGCTATGGGTCAGCTGTGGCTCAGTGGGTAGCACACTCGCCTCATAGTCAAGAAGGTTGTGGGTTCAAGTCCCACTCACGACAATCGAGGCTGACACTCCAGTGCAGTACTGAGGGAGTGCTGCACTGTCGGAAGTGCCATCTTTCGGATGAGATGTTAAAGTCTGCCCTCTCAGGTGGATGTAAAAGATCCCATGGCACTATTTCGAAGAAGAGCAGGGGAGTTATCCCCAGTGACTTGGCCAATATTTAGCTATTAATAAACATAACAAAAAACAGATTATCCAGTCATAGAAACATAGAAAATAGGTGCAGGAGTAGGCCATTCGGCCCTTCGAGCCTGAACCACCATTCAATAAGATCATGGCTGATCATTCACCTCAGTACCCCTTTCCTGCTTTCTCTTGATCCCTTTAGCCATAAGTGCCATATCTAACTCCCTCTTGAATATATCCAATGAACTGGCATCAACAACTCTCTGCAGTAGAGAATTCCACAGGGTAACAACTCTCTGAGTGAAGAATTTTCTCCTCATCTCAGTCCTAAATGGCTTACGCCTTATCCTTAGACTGTGTCCCCTGGTTCTGAACTTCCCCAACATCGGGAATATTCTTCCTGCATCTAACCTGTCCAGTCCCGTCAGAATTTTATATATTTCTATGAGATCCCCTCTCATCCTTCTAAACTCCAGTGAATACAGGCCTAGTCGATCCAGTCTCTCCTCAAATGTCAGTCCTGCCATCCCGGGAATCAGTTTGGTGAATCTTCGCTGCACTCTGTCAATAGCAAGATTGTCCTTCCTCAGATTAGGAGACCAAAACTGAGCACAATATTCCAGGTGAGGCCTCACCAAGGCCCTGTACAACTGCAGTAAGACCTCCTTGCTCCTATACTCAAATCCCCTAGCTATGAAGGCCAACATACCATTTGCCTTCTTCAATGCCTGCTGTATCTGCATGCCAACTATCAATGACTGATGCACCATGACACCCAGGTCTCGTTGCACCTCCGCTTTTCCTAATCTGCCGCCATTCAGACAATATTCTGCCTTCGTGTTTTTGCCCCCAAAGTGGATAACCTCACATTTATCCACATTATACTGCATCTGCCATGCATTTGTCCACTCACCTAGTGTCCAAGTCATCTGCAGCCTTTTAGCATCCTCCTCACAGCTCACACCGCCACCCAGCTTAGTGTCATCTGCAAACTTGGAGATATTACACTCAATTCCTTCATCTAAATCATTGATGTATATTGTAAATAGCTGGGGTCCCAGCACTGAGCCCTGCGGCACCAAACTAGTCACTGCCTACCATTCTGAAAAGGACCCATTTATCCCGACTCTCTGCTTCCTGTCTGCCAACCAGTTGTCTATCCACGTTAGTACATTACCCCCAATACTATGTACTTTAATTTTGCACACCAATCTCTTGTGTGGGATCTTGTCAAAAGCCTTTTGAAAGTCCAAATACACCACATCCACTGGTTCTCCCTTGTCCACTCTACTCGTTACATCCTCAAAAAATTCTAGAAGATTTGTCAAGCATGATTTCTCTTTCATAAATCCATGCTGACTTGGACCGATCCTGTCACTGCTTTCCAAATGCGCTGCTATTTCATCTTTAATAATTGAACTACTCTGGGATGCAGACTATCAAGCCCCAGAGATTTATCAGCCTTCAATCCCATCAATTTCCCTAAAACAATTTCCCACCTAATAAGGATTTCCTTCAGTTCCTGCTTCTCACTAGACCCTCGGTCCCCTATTATTTCCGGAAGGTTATTTGTGTCTTCCCTCGTGAAGACAGAACCAAAGTATTTGTTCAATTGGTCTTCCATTTCTTTGTTCCCCATTATAAATTCACCTGATTCTAACTGCAAGGGACACAGAAACATAGAAACATAGAAAATAGGTGCAGGAGTAGACCATTCGGCCCTTCGAGCCTGCACCGCCATTCAATGAGTTCATGGCTGAACATGCAACTTCAGTACCCCATTCCTGCTTTCTCGCCATACACCTTGATCCTCCGAGTAGTAAGGACTACATCTAACTCCTTTTTGAATATATTTAGTGAATTGGCCTCAACAACTTTCTGTGATAGAGAATTCCACAGGTTCACCACTCTCTGGGTGAAGAAGTTTCTCCTCATCTCGGTCCCAAATGGTTTTCCCCTTATCCTTAGACTGTGACCCCTGGTTCTGGACTTCCCCAAAATTGGGAACATTCTTCCTGCATCTAACCTGTCTAAACCCGTCAGAATTTTAAACGTTTCTATGAGATCCCCTCTCATTCTTCTGAACTCCAGTGAATACAAGCCCAGTTGGTCCAGTCTTTCTTGATATGTCAGTCCCGCCATCCCAGGAATCAGTCTGGTGAACCTTCGCAGCACTCCCTCAATAGCAAGAATGTCCTTCCTCAAGTTAGGAGACCAAAACTGTACACAATACTCCAGGTGTGGCTTCACCAAGGCCCTGTACAATTGTAGTAACACCTCCCTGCCCCTGTACTCAAATTCCCTCGCTATGAAGGCCAACATGCCATTTGCTTTCTTAACCACCTACTGTACCTGCATGCCAACCTTCAATGACTGATGTACCATGACACCCAGGTCTCGTTGCACCTCCCCTTTTCCTAATCTGTCACCATTCAGATAATAGTCTGTCTTTCTGTTTTTACCACCAAAGTGGATAACCTCACATTTATCCACATTATACGTCATCTGCCATGCATTTGCCCACTCACCTAACCTATCCAAGTTACTCTGCAGCCTCATAGCATCCTCCTCACAGATCACCCAACTTAGTGTCACCCAACTTAGTGTCATCCGCAAATTTGGAGATACTACATTTAATCCCCTCATCTAAATCATTAATGTACAATGTAAACAGCTGGGGCCCCAGCACAGAACCTTGCGGTACCCCACTAGTCACTGCCTGCCATTCTGAAAAGTACCCATTTACTCCTACTCTTTGCTTCCTGTCTGCCAACCAGTTCTCAATCCACGTCAGCACACTACCCCCAATCCCATGTGCTTTCACTTTGCACATTAATCTCTTGTGTGGGACCTTGTCGAAAGCCTTCAGAAAGTCCAAATACACCACATCAACTCATTCTCCCTTGTCCCCGCTACTGGAAACATCCTCAAAAAATTCCAGAAAATTTGTCAAGCATGATTTCCCTTTCACAACTCCATGCTGACTTGGACCTATCATGTCACCTCTTTCCAAATGCGCTGCTATGACATCCTTAATAATTGATTCCATCATTTTACCCACTACCGATGTCAGGCTGACCGGTCTATATTTTCTCTTTCCCTCATTTTTTAAAAAGTGGGGTTACATTGGCTACCCTCCACTCCATAGGAACTGATCCAGAGTCTATGGAATGTTGGAAAATGACTGTCAATGCTTCCGCTATTTCCAAGGCCACCTCCTTAAGTACTCTGGGATGCAGACCATCAGGCCCTGGGGATTTATCGGCCTTCAATCCCATCATTTTTCCCAACACAATTTCCCGACTAATAAGGATTTCCCTCAGTTCCTCCTTCTTACTAGACCCTCTGACCCCTTTTATATCCGGAAGGTTGTTTGTGTCCTCCTTAGTGAATACCGAACCAAAGTACTTGTTCAATTGGTCTGCAATTTCTTAGTTCCCAGTAATGACTTCTCCTGATTCTGACTGCAGGGGACCTACGTTTGTCTTTACTAACCTTTTTCTCTTTACATATCTAGAGAAGCTTTTGCAGTCCATTTTAATGTTCCCTGCAAGCTTCCTCTCATACTCTCTTTTACCTGCCCTAATCAAACCCTTTGTCCTCCTCTGCCGAGTTCTAAATTTCTCCCAGTCCCCGGGTTCGCTGCTATTTCTGGCCAATTTATATGCCACTTCCTTGCCTTAAATACTATCCCTGATTTCCCTAGATAGCCACGGTTGAGCCACCTTCCCTTTTTTATTTTTACGCCAGACAGGGATGTACAATTGTTGTAGTTCATCCATGCGGTCTCTAAATGTCTGCCATTGCCCATCCACAGTCAACCCCTTAAGTATCATTCGCCAATCTATCCTAGCCAATTCATGCGTCATACCTTCAAAGTTACCCTTCTTTAAGTTTTGGACCATGGTCTCTGAATTAACTGTTTCATTCTCTATCCTAATGTAGAATTCCACCATATTATGGTCACTCTTCCCCAAGGGGCCTCGCACAATGAGATTGCTAATTAATCCTCTCTCATTACACAACACCCAGTCTAAGATGGCCTTCCCCCTAGTTGGTTCCTCGACATATTGGTCTCGAAAACCATCCCTTATGCACTCCAGGAAATCCTCCTCCACCACATTGTTTCCAGTTTGGTTAGCCCAATCTATATGTATATTAAAGTCACCCATGATAACTGCTGCACCTTTATTGCATGCACCCCTAATTTCCTGTTTGATGCCCTCCCCAATATCACTACTACTTTTTTGGAGGTCTGTACACAACTCCCATTAGCGTTTTCTGCCCTTTGGTATTCTGTAGCTCCACCCATACCGATTCCACATCATCCAAGCTAATGTCTTTCCTTACAATTGCATTAATTTCCTCTTTAACCAGCAACACCATCCCCCCTCCTTTTCCTTTCTGTCTATCCTTCCTAAATGTTGAGTACCCTTGGATGTTGAGTTCCCAGCCTTGGTCACCCTGGAGCCATGTCTCCGTGATGCCAACCACATCGTATCCGTTAACTGCTATCTGCACAGTTAATTCGTTCACCTTATTCCGAATACTCCTCGCATTGAGGCACAGAGCCTTCTGGCTTGCCTTTTGAACACACTTTGACCCTTTAGAATTTTGCTGCAAAGTGGCTCTTTTTGTTTTTTGCCTTGAGTTTCTCTGCCCTCCACTTTTACTCATCTCCTTTCTGTCTTTTGCTTCTGTCTCCATTTTGTTTCCCTCTGTCTCCCTGCATTGGTTCCCATCCCCCTACCATATTTGTTTAACTCCTCCCCAACAGCACTAGCAAACACTCCTCCTGGGACATTGGTTCCAGTCCTGCCTAGGTGCAGACTGCCCAGTTTGTACTGGTCCCACCTCCCCCAGAACCGGTTCCAATGCCCCAGGAATTTGAATCCCTCCCTGCTGCATCACTGCTCAAGCCACGTATTCATCTGAGCTATCCTGCGATTCCTACTCTGACTAGCACATGGCACTGGTAGCAATCCCGCGATTACTACTTTTGAGGTCCTACTTTTTAATTTAGCTCCTAGCTCCTTAAATTCGTTTCGTAAGACCTCATCCCGTTTTTTACCTATATCGTTGGTACCAATGTACACCACGACAACTGGCTGTTCACCCTCCCTTTTCAGAATGTCCTGCACCCGCTCCGAGACATCCTGCATCCAGGGAGGCAACATACCATCCTAGAGTCTTGGTTGCGACCGCAGAAATGTCTATCTATTCCCCTTACAATTGAATCCCTGTCACTATTACTCTCCCACTCTTTTACCTGCCCTCCTGTGCAGCAGAGCCACCCACGGTGCCATGAACTTGGCTGCTGCTGCTGCCCCCTGATGAGTCATCCCCCTCAACAGTACTCAAAGCGGTGTATCTGTTTTGCAGTGGGATGACCGCAGGGGATCCCTGCACTACCTTCCTTGCACTGCTCTTCCTGTTGGTCTTCCATTCCCTATCTGGCTGTGGACCCTTTACCTGCGATAAGACCAACTCACTAAACGTGCTATTCACGTCATTCTCAGCATCGTGGATGCTCCAGAGTGAATCCACCTTCAGCTCCAATTCCGCAACGCGGTCCGTCAGGAGCTGGAGGCAGATACACTTCCCGCACACGTCATCGTCAGGGACACTGGAGGCGTCCCTGATTTCCCACATAGTACAGGAGGAGCATAACACGTGTCTGAGCTCTCCTGCCATGATTTAACCCTTAGATACACTTAAATTGGCAACAACAATGCTAAAGTTTACTCACTGTTATAGAAGAGAAAAAAGAAAAACTACTCACCAATTACCAGCTAATCACTTACCCCCTTGGCTGTGATGTCACCTTTCTATTTCTTTCTACTTCTTTTTTGCTTTCTCCCTGTAGCTGCACAAGCTGGGCCTCTCCACGCACCTCCTTGACGCTGGGCCCAGGACTCCCTTCTGGACCTACGTTTCTCTTTACTAATCTTTTTCTCTTCACATATCTATAGAAGCTTTTGCAGTCAGTTTTTATGTTCCCAGCAAGCTTCCTCTCATACTCTATTTCCCCCTTCCTAATTAAAACCTTTGTCCTCCTCTGCTGAATTCTAAATTTCTCCCAGTCCTCAGGTTTGCTGCTTTTTCTGCCAACTTATATGCATCTTCCTTGGATTTAACACTATCCTTAATTTCCCTTGTTAGCCACGGTTGAGCTACCTTTCCCGTTTTATTTTTACTCCAGACGGGATGTACAATTGTTGAAGTTCATCCATGTGATCTTTAAATGTTTGTCATTGCCTATCCACCGTCAACCCTTTAAGTATCATTCGCCAGTCTATTCTAGCCAATTCACGTCTCATACCATTGAACTTACCTTTCCTTAAGTTCAGGACCCTAGTTTCTGAATTAACTGTGTCACTCTCCATCTTAATAAAGAATTCTCCCATATTATGGTCACTCTTCCCCAAGGGGCCTCGCACAACAAGATTGCTAATTAGTCATTTTTCATTACACATCACCCAGTCTAGGATGGCCAGTCCTCTAGTTAGTTTGTCGACATATTGGTCTAGAAAACCATCCCTAATACACTCCAGGAAATCCTCCTCCACCGTATTGCTACCAGTTTGGTTAGCCCAATGTATATGTAGATTAAAGTCGCCCATGATGACTGCTGTATCTTTATTGCATGCATCACTAATTTCTTGTTTGATGCTGTCCTCAACCTCACTACTACTGTTTGGTGATCTGTACACAACTCCCACTTGCGTTTTCTGCCCTTTGGTATTTCACAGCTCCACTCATACGGATTTCATATTATCCAAGTTAATGTCCTTCCTTACTATTGTGTTAATTTCCTCTTTAACCAGCAATACTACCCCACCTCCTTTTCCTTTCTGTCTATCCTTCCTGAATGTTGAATACCCCTGGATGTTGAGTTCCCAGCCTTGGTCACCCTGGAGCCATGTCTCCGTGATGCCAATTATATCATATTCATTAATTGCTGCCTGCGCAGTTAATTCATCCGCCTTATTACGAATACTCCTCGCATTGAAGCAGAGCCTTCAGGCTTGTCTTTTTAAACACACTTTGCCCCTTTAAAATTTTGCTGTAATGTGGCCCTTTCTGATTTTTGCCTTGGGTTTCTCTGGCTTCCACTTTTACTTTTCTTCTATCTTTTGCTTCTGCCCCCATTCTACTTCCCTCTCTCTCCCTGCATAGGTTCTCATCCCCCTGCCATATTAGTTTAACCTCCTCTCCAACAGCACTAGCAAACACTCCCCTAGTTCATTGGTTCTGGTCCTGCCCAGGTGCAGACCGTCCAGTTTGTACTGGTCCCACCTCCCCCAGAACCGGTTCCAGTGTCCCAGGAATTTGAATCCCTCCCTTCTGCACCACTCCTCAAGCGACGTATCATTATCACATTGCTGTTTGTGGGAGCTTTCGCAAATTGGCTGCCACGTTTCCTACATTACAACAGTGACTGCACTCCAAAAGTACTTAATTGGCTGTAAAGTGCTTTGAGATATCTGGTGGTTGTAAAAGGCGCTAGCTATATAAATCCAAGTCTTCTGAGTTGTGGATCGCCACAAAGTGCTGGCCGATTTGCTCCGCCGTTACCCTTGCAAAAACGGGATCACACCGTCAATCTCATGAGTTTAAAAAATTGCTGAATCTGCACTGTCAATACAAATTAAACTTGCCACACAAAGTTGTGGCTGGTACTTCACAATACAAGGACCCTGTTAATAGCGAGATTTATGTTCCTGCAATGCCATTCAACCTGAGCCCCAGAAAGGGAACTGAAACTGTGCAGTCGCACTCCTGCAGATAGTAAATTGTTAAGAGTTCTTTTAAAAATCTTATTTTCCTTTGTCTTTTTTTTTCTCTCCCTTAATCCATTCTTTTCCCCCCACTTTACATATCTCAGTCATCCTATTTCCTTCTCCTAGATATCTATCTATCCTTAAATCTCATTGGTTAAGGAGATACCATCATTCACCAAGGTCCCAGATGTCCTGCTGATCTCGTATTTCCAGCAATTTGCGGTGCAAAATTAATTGGAGCTGAAGGACGAGTAAAAAAAAACTCCAACTCACTGTGTTCACGGGAGATGCCCCGTTCCAGCAAATTATGGGCCGTTAAGCTTATAAATAAAGTTTATTTTTCAATTATTTGGTGTTTTGGTATTGAAGTATTTATTAACCCGAATCAGACATATAAATTAGTTCAAACACATGGCAAATAATTCCGTTTGTTTTAAAAGGCATACCCAAATGGCAAAGTTCTAAATGATTTGAGATGCATATATATGGCCTTTTCCATTAGGACTGTCGCTGTACATTAATTATGAAAAAAGGCATTCTCAACTGCTATAAATTTTTATAAATATCAGCCGTTAATCAGTGGTAAAATTCTTCCCTCAGAGTCAGAAGGTGGTGGGTTCAAGTCCCATTCCAGAGATTTGAGCACACAATCCAACCTGACCCTTCAGTGCCGTACTGAGAGAATGCTGCACACTCGGAAGTGCTGTCTTTCAGATGAGATGTTAAATTAAGGCCACATCTGGCCTCTCAGGTTGGACATAAACATTCACATAACACTATCTGAAGAAGACCAGGAGAGTACTCCTGATGTCCTTGCCAACATTTGTCCTAGAACCAACACCACTGGTCATTTTTCTCATTGCTGTTTGTGGGGGCCTTGCTATGTGCAAATTGGCTGTAATTCACCTTCAGTGCAATAGTGACAACAAATCTTCAAATTACACTTGCACTTCAAACTACATCATTGGCTGTAAAGCACTTTGGGATATCCTAAGGTTGTGAAAAGTGCTATATTAATGCAAGTTCTTTCTTTTATAAATATACAATATATGCAAAAATTTTACCAATATATATTAATGGCTCTCCCATGGCGTTGTACGTGGTTAAGTCATGGGATAGAGGATGGTATTTTACTGCTGGAAGTGGGTCAGGTCAGGCCGGGTTGTCAGCCCACTACTCTGACCCTGCAAGCAGTAGGAATCTGTTCACTCAAATAGGCTTTCACCATCCTCCTGTCATGGACATCCCAATGCTTCTTCCTTGCAGCGATTCTTTGATTGGTAAAATAGAGAGAAACAAAAGTTGCCATGCCCCCTAACTCACATTCATTTAAACACAGCAAGGTAGGGAAACGGGATGATTCAAAGGAGCAAGAGGAAAAGTACAGCTGTTTCTAGAAACAGGTATTTAGTGGAAGACCTCCTTGCCCTAGCTCCCTCACATCTTCTCGGGGAACCGTCTGAGAACAGGCAAAAAAGGACAGGGAAATCCTGCCTTCATTCTCCTCACCTGTCTCTTTTGTCATTGCGTTGCTATTTTTATTTTCTCTTCTGCTTCTCCCCAACACTTCATTTGCTTTTCTTTTTGTTTTCTTTCAGATGGAGGGTAGTTGTGGCAGAGAAAGGAGCCTCCAGGGCCTGCAGGCTGCAATTTCTAGTAGGGGTTGTGAGCAAGTGTGGCAAGCAACTCTCTTCCCATTCTCTTACACTTCTCCGCCTCCTTGTTCTCATCGCATCCACTACCTTTACTTCTTTCCACTACACCGTGCCTTCCTACCAACCTCACTCACTGCTACTTCTGCCTCTCTGAATTACCTGTTCAGTCCTTGCATACAATTTACCTGAAATTATATAAACCTGTCATATACAGACATGCATGCATCTGTTTATCAATAAAAGTGACAAGCATACCTCATATGGCAATGCTCATGGCAAGACAAAGGAAGGATGGACTTGTATTTGTATAGCACCTTCCATATCTACTTCACTGCTAGCGAAGTATTTTCGAAGTGTCTTCACTGTTGTAATGTGGACAAATGATGCAGCTAAGGTCCCACAAACAGTAGTGAGATAAATGACCGAACAATCTGTTTCAATGGTGTTGGTTAAGGAATAAATGTTGGCTAGGACACCGGGAGAACTCCCTTGATATACTATGGGACCTTGATGTTTTAATTTAGGATTTATCCATCGAAGGGACTGAGAAAAAAAGGCAATGGTTTTCGAAAAAGCACAAACACAATGGGACTGGCCTCAAATGGCATTAGAGCACAGGTTGGACATTCCTGCTTCAAAACATATCAGCAGATCTACAACTATTCCACAGGCATCTTATACACTAGGATTCATATTTCACGTTTCTCCTTTGCTACAGATTAAGAGAAAACAAGAGATCAACCTGGAGATGAAGCCATCGCAGCATCCATAATGCTTGTGGATGGGCTTCAATAGAACTAGAGAGTTCAAAAAACTACTTGATGTCACCAAAGCATGCACAACTTCAATGCAATTCATGAATTAATGGATCCAAGCTCACTGCTAAATGGTGATTCGTGTTTTTAAAAAAAACACAACATGGAGAACATTTTTGTCATATATAAAGGCTTATTACTCTTACCTAGCAGTATATATGATAAATCCGAGCTACAGGGGTTCTAACTTGCAAATTAGTTATGGTCAGCCTCATAATGGAGATATTTACCACTGGTGCCCACAACACTTCGCTATTTTAGTAATTTCCCTTCTACAAAAAAATAAGAAGAAACTGCTTTAAATGTCACTTTGTCATTGTGATTCTATGCCTGCGGGAAAGTGATTTGCATTTCTGTTGTTACAAGTTAGGTCTACATTGCTTTTGAGTGAGAACCAAAAGTAGTCTTTCACCAACTAGCACCTTTACAATGAAAATGTTCCCACTGAGTCTGTTCCTCGATCTGGCAAAATTAGTCAGGTGTACAACAGCTGCAAAAGTGAATTTAATGTCTGTATACACTTGTATAAAGGGAAGCATGTTAACCTCAACCATCAAGTTCAGGTATTGGGTTTACTGTTCACAGTTTTTCCCCACTGTTGTTGAAAATCTCCAACTTACACAGCTGCTCAAAATAAACTCTTGTTGACGAATATAACATATTTCTCTTTACAAAAAAACACTCATAACAGTCAAGTCTTTTATCTTATTTTGAGCTGTCACTTGATTTTCTAGTCTTGTGTTTCTGTTTTTTCATCTTTTTCTTTTTCTTCTTCTCTTTCCTTTTTTTCTTCTTTTTGTGCCTGGCTCCAGAATCTGAGGAGCTGGAACTCTTACTGTCTGATGTGGTGTCCTCCAACATCTGTTTCAGTTGTTGTATCCTAGGAAGAATTATAGTAATTATAATTCACATTATAGTAATTAGAAAAAATAATTGCTCACCGATTGAACAGTATTCTTCACTTCAACCATGATTTTTTGTGAAGAAGTGCTTCCTGACGTCATACCAGCACAGCCCAGCTCTAATTTTAATGTTATGTCACCTTGTTCTGGACTCTCCCATCAGAGAAAACAGTTTCTCTCGTTGTACCCTATCAAGTCCTTTAATCACCTTAAACACCTTGGGCCTGAAATTCGACAGGACGTAAGGGCCGCCCATTTCTCAGCGGTATTTCGGCAGTGCGTCATTTAAAACTGCCGAGACCGAAGAGCGCTGGTTTGGTGGAATTTTTTTTGGCGGTATGCGAGCGGTGTGCAGCGGGCAATGTGCAGTATTATAGTCAATTAAGATCGATTTTCTTGTCAATGGATAGTGCACTGCACATGCGGAAATTTTTTCTTCTTTTTTTCCCCCCACAGATGCTTTTTCCCCGTGATTTCGGGGGTCAGGGTCACCCGCACATGCGCAGGGAGTTGGAGTCGAGGGAGAGAGAGTGAGAAGGAGCAGCAAGGTATTCGAGGGTCAGTTGGTTTAGTCAGAGATTGCAGTCAAAAATTATACAATATTAACATATTTTATAAATCAAAATTCATAATATAATAAATATAAATATAATGGAAATGCTGAAAAAGAAGTCAAAACGCAGGAACATCGAGAAGGATGGGAGGTTGAGGGCGCCCACCTTCGACAAGACAGAGCTATCTGCCCTGCTGGAGAATATTACAGAGAGATACTCCGACTTAACGAAGGGTGGTCGTTGAAAGCTTACCCCTTCCAAAGGAATACAACAGAATATGGGACGAGATTAGGGAGGCTGTGTCCTCTCCAAGTACAATGGTACGTACCATGGAAAGGTGTCGTAAGAGGTGGAACGAACTGGTGAGGGTAGCAAAAGTTATGATTTTCTTTTTGCACCCGCCATGAGCCATGTACCATGTAGAAACATAGAAACATAGAAAATAGGTGCAGGAGTAGGCCATTCGGCCCTTCTAGCCTGCACCGCCATTCAATGAGTTCATGGCTGAACATTCAACTTCAGTACCCCATTCCTGCTTTCTCGCCATACCCCTTGATCCCCCTAGTAGTAAGGACCTCATCTAACTACTTTTTGAATATATTTAGTGAATTGGCCTCAACAACTTTCTGTGGTAGAGAATTCCACAGGTTCACCACTCTCTGGGTGAAGAAGTTCCTCCGCATCTCGGTCCTAAATGGCTTACCCCTTATCCTTAGACTGTGACCTCTGGTTCTGGACTTCCCCAACATTGGGAACATTCTTCCTGCATCTAACCTGTCTAACCCCGTCAGAATTTTAAACGTTTCTATGAGGTCCCCTCTCATTCTTCTGAACTCCAGTGAATACAAGCCCAGTTGATCCAGTCTTTCTTGATAGGTCAGTCCTGCCATCCCGGGAATCAGTCTGGTGAACCTTCGCTGCACTCCCTCAATAGCAAGAATGTCCTTCCTCAGGTTAGGAGACCAAAACTGTACACAATACTCCAGGTGTGGCCTCACCAATGCCCTGTACAACTGTAGCAACACCCCCCCGCCCCTGCACCCAAACCCCCCCGCTATGAAGGCCAACATGCCATCCGCTTTCTTAACCGCCTGCTGCACCTGCATGCCAACCTTCAATGACCGATGCACCACGACACCCAGGTCTCGTTGCACCTCCCCCTCTCCCAATCCGTCACCATTCAGACAATAGTCTGTCTCTCTGTTTTTACCACCAAAGTGGACAACCTCACATTTATCCACACCATACTTCATCCGCCATGCATCTGCCCACCCACCCAACCTATCCAAGTCGCTCTGCAGCCTCACAGCATCCTCCCCGCAGCTCACACCGCCACCCAACTCAGTGTCATCCGCAAACTTGGAGATACCACATTTAATCCCCTCATCTAAATCATTAATGTACAGTGCAAACAGCCGGGGCCCCAGCACAGAACCCCGCGGTACCCCACCAGTCACTGCCCGCCACACAGTGTCACACAGATAATGTTATTTATCCCAAGGTTATGGCGATGTATTTGTGCTTTCAGGCAATGACAGGAGGATTAACGCAGTGTTTTGATGTGTGTGTGCGTGAACCTGTGTGTCTGCAATGTTAAATGGATTGAAGATTTTTACTTTAATTTACTTCACTTTCTGCAGAAGACGTCTGCAATAGCAATGGATCAGCGGTGTACCGGGGGGAGGACCCCCAACGCAAGAACCATTGACGAAGATTGAGATCCGTGCCCTGTTGCTGGTCGGGGATAGCAACCGTGCCACCACTGGAGTTGGAGCTGACCCACCCACATAGGATGGTCAGTTCAATACAATCCCCGGTCTGTGTTGCGGTCCTGTAATGTCATGTAATGTAACTGTAATCTTGGCCTCATGTAATGTAATGTAAATTTATTTCATTGTAATGTTGGGCTCATGTGATGTACTGTAATGTTGGGGGCATGTAACGCAATGCATATGTATATGTATATGTATATATGTATTGTCTGTCTGCGATATGTAATGCAGTAATGCAGCAGTGGTGGACATTTAAGACAGACTGCGCTACGTCACTATACTCATGTACTCATGTAACCCTCACCCCTCCCCTGGTGCCAAGCATTTTAAAATGTTTTGTACATCCAGACTCAGATGATTCAGACCAGTCCTTCGCAGAGAGACCAGACGACAGACCCACTGCCTCCATCTCTGGCGTCACCCAGCCCTCTCCCGAATTCATTCCTGCCAGAGATGATGAAGAGGAAGAGCAGCTGATCCTGGAGCCGGTGGAGGTGGGGGTGGAGACAGAGGAGGATACACCAGCTCCTCTGGTGAGCCAGTTGGAACATCCTCCACCACTGATTCTATATTCATTGGATTCCCCCATGCCTCCTCTGTTCCCGATTCTGCGGGACCAAGCGGTGCGCAGCAACACACCCCCAGTGTTGTATCGCCTTTGCTGCAGCAACGGAGGTTGGTGTAGAAAAGGTCCGTTGCTGCAAGACAGATAGGCGTGTATCAGGACATGGTGCGTCTGTCACAGACCAGCGTCGACATAGTTCGAGAGCTGCTCAAGGCCATGGCTATGATAGCCGGAAACTTCGCAGTGCTATCAGAACGACAGTCAGAGGATCTGTCACGTCAGATCACCTCGATGGAGCGAATCACCGACTCCGTCGAAGCCATGCTGCAATTGATGGGATCAGGACATGGCGCGGAATCCCCCCGTGTCATAGTAGTTGGGTCGACAACACCTGAGGGTGGGGAGCTGTCAGCAGCTTCCAGCCCTGTAGCCGTGCCTTCTGATCACAAACTTCTTCTGAGGCCCCATTCACTGCGCCTGCAATGGCTGATCCCCAACGACAGCAACAGAACTCTGGATGCACTCTTGCACGCTGGCTTGGTACCACCACGCGTTGGTCTGGGCTCAGGGGCAGTGGGACAGGGAAAGAAGGGCGGGAGTAAGGGGGCGGGGGGGGGGGGGGTAGTCCCAAGGGTGGTGGAGTATGCGGTCAAGGTAGAGGACAGTAAAGGATGCTTTGTTGTTGTCAAGTGTTGTTCCATTGTTCATTTAAAATAGTTGAAGTTTGATTTTTTAAAGTTTATTTCAAGTTGTTAAAGTTGTTACAGTTGTGCAAAGTTCTAATTATAAGCTTTACAAAGTTTTACAATTGTATATTTTTTACATAAACATTTCAATTGAATTTAAGCACTCTTGTACAGTGTCAAACTTTTGGGATAACAGTCATCAGGGTCCCAAAATGCAGCTCTCCACATTCAAGCAAAGCGTTCATTTATGAGCTGCTGCCATAACAATACGCTCCGCGCACCCTCCACTGTGGTGTGGGGCGAGGGGATGGTGCCATGGGTTCATCTGGAAGCTCCTCCTCATCCTCCTGCCCCTCATTTTCCTCTTCTTCCTCCTCCATCTCCTGCACTCTCTCCTCAGGTGGTCCCGCAGTCCCCTGTGGCAATTCCTGTCCCTGCATGATTGCTAAATTATGCAACATGCAGCACACCACTGTGAACTGAGCAACCTGCTCAGGGTGGTACTGCAGCCTGCCTCCTGAGTGGTCCAAGCATCAAAAGCGCTGCTTCATCACTCCAATTGTCTTTTCGATAATATTACATTTGGCTATATGGCTCTTATTATATTGTTGCTCGGCTTCTGTCTGAGGCTTCCGTAGGGGGGTTCAAGAGCCAGGTAGCAAGGCCGTACCCTTTGTCTCCCAGCAGCCAGCATTTACTTTGTGGCTCAGACTTCAACGCGTCAGACACAGTGCTCTCATGCAAGATACGCGCATCATGGATGCTCCCTGGAAAGTAGGCATTCACTCTGTATGTGCGCTGCGTATGGTCACTGACGAGCTGCATGTTGAGGGAGTGGAATTCCTTACAGTTTCGGTACGTCTCCGCCTCCTGTACTGGTGCTCACAAGACAATATGGGTAGTCAACAGCACCCTGCCTTGGGGAAGCCGGCAATGCGTGCAAATCTCAAAGCCCTCTCACTCTGCCTCCCCAGTCATTGGGAAGTTTATAGAAACATAGAAAATAGGTGCAGGAGTAGGCCATTCGGCCCTTCTAGCCTGCACCGCCATTCAATGAGTTCATGGCTGAACATGCAACTTCAGTACCCCATTCCTGCTTTCTCACCATACCCCTTGATCCCCTTAGTAGTAAGGACTTCATCTAACTCCTTTTTGAATATATTTAGTGAATTGGCCTCAACAACTTTCTGTGGTAGAGAATTCCACAGGTTCACCACTCTCTGGGTGAAGAAATTCCTCCTCATCTCGATCCTAAATGGCTTACCCCTTATCCTTAGACTGTGTCCCCTGGTTCTGGACTTCCCCAACATTGGGAATATTCTTCCTGCATCTAACCTGTCTAACCCCGTCAGAATTTTAAACGTTTCTATGAGGTCCCCTCTCATTCTTCTGAACTCCAGTGAATACAAGCCCAGTTGATCCAGTCTTTCTTGATAGGTCAGTCCCGCCATCCCGGGAATCAGTCTGGTGAACCTTCGCTGCACTCCCTCAATAGCAAGAATGTCCTTCCTCAGGTTAGGAGACCAAAACTGTACACAATACTCCAGGTGTGGCCTCACCAAGGCCCTGTACAACTGTAGCAACACCTCCCTGCCCCTGTACTCAAATCCCCTTGCTATGAAGGCCAACATGCCATTTGCTTTCTTAACCGCCTGCTGTATCTGCATGCCAATCTTCAATGACTGATGTACCATGACACCCAGGTCTCTTTGCACCTCCCCTTTTCCTAATCTGTCACCATTCAGATAATAGTCTGTCTCTCTGTTTTTACCACCAAAGTGGATAACCTCACATTTATCCACATTATACTTCATCTGCCATGCATTTGCCCACTCACCTAACCTATCCAAGTCGCTCTGCAGCCTCATAGCATCCTCGTCGCAGCTCACACTGCCACCCAACTTAGCGTCATCCGCAAATTTGGAGATACTATATTTAATCCCCTCGTCCAAATCATTAATGTACAGTGTAATCAGCTGGGGCCCCAGCACAGAATCTTGCGGTATCCCACGAGTCACTGCCTGCCATTCTGAAAAGTCCCCATTTACTCCTACTCTTTACTTCCTGTCTGACAACCAGTTCTCAATCCATGTCAACACGCTACCCCCAATCCCATGTGCTTTAACTTTGCACATTAATCTCTTGTGTGGGACCTTGTCGAAAGCCTTCTGAAAGTCCAAATATACCACATCAACTGGTTCTCCCTTGTCCACTCTACTGGAAACATCCTCAAAAAATTCCAGAAGATTTGTCAAGCATGATTTCCCTTTCACAAATCCATGCTGACTTGGACCTATCATATCACCTCTTTCCAAATGCACTGCTATGACATCCTTAATAATTGATTCCATCATTTTACCCACTACCGATGTCAGGCTGACCGGTCTATAATTCCCTGTTATCTCTCTCCCTCCTTTTTTAAAAAGTGGGGTTACATTGGCTACCCTCCACTCCATAGGAACTGATCCAGAGTCAATGGAATGTTGGAAAATGACTGTCAATGCATCCACTATTTCCAAGGCCACCTCCTTAAGTACTCTGGGATGCAGCCCATCAGGCCCTGGGGATTTATCGGTCTTCAATCCCATCAATTTCCCCAACACAATTTCCCGACTAATATGGATTTCCCTCAGTTCCTCCTCCTTACTAGATCCTCCGACCCCCTTTTATATCCAGAAGGTTGTTTGTGTCCTCCTCAGTGAATACCGAACCAAAGTACTTGTTCAATTGGTCCGCCATTTCTTTGTTCCCCGTTATGACTTGCCCTGATTCTGACTGCAGGGGACCTACGTTTGTCTTTACTAACCTTTTTCTCTTTACATACCTATAGAAACTTTTGCAATCCGTCTTAATGTTTCCTGCAAGCTTCTTCTCGTACTCCATTTTCCCTGCCCTAATCAAACCCTTTGTCCTCCTCTGCTGAGTTCTAAATTTCTCCCAGTCCCCGGGTTCGCTGCTATTTCTGGCCAATTTGTATGCCACTTCCTGATTTCCCTTGATAGCCATGGTTGAGCCACCTTCCCTTTTTTATTTTTACGCCAGACAGGAATGTACAATTGTTGTAGTTCATCCATGCGGTCTCTAAATGTTTGCCATTGCCCATCCACAGTCAACCCCTTCAGTATCATTCGCCAATCTATCCTAGCCACTTCACGCCTCATACCTTCAAAGTTACCCTTCTTTAAGTTCTGGACCATGGTCTCTGAATTAACTGTTTCATTCTCCATCCTAATGCAGAATTCCACCATATTATGGTCACTCTTCCCCAAGGGGCCTCGCACAACGAGATTGCTAATTAATCCTCTCTCATTACACAACACCCAGTCTAAGATGGCCTTCCCAAATTACATCCAGCGGCATACAGTGCTTTGGTTACCTGTCGAATGCAGCGATGAGTAGCGTGCTGAGAATTAGAGCATATATCCCCAGCTGATGCCTGAAAAGAGCCGCATCCATAAAAGTAAAATGCCACAGTCACCTTCATCTCGACAGAGAGTGCAGTAAAGTTGGTGGTACTGGGCTGCAGGTCTGCCTTAATGAGCTGGCAAATCTCATTGATCACCTCTTTTCGGAAGTGCAGCCTTCGAAGGCACTGTCGATCGGTCAAGTCCAAATAGGAGCATTTCTCCCTGAAAATCCTTTGGGGTAAGGCCTCCTCCTGCTGATCAGTCTGCGACCTCTTCCATTACCCTGATAACTCTGCTCAATAAACCTTCTCCCATCTGGATCCTGCATTAAACAGGTAGTCAGCAATACAGGCTGAGATAGTACGGGCCCCATTCTTTTTAAATCTCCAGAATCTCCTCAAATATCCTGAGATAAACTCAAATGATTTTTCAATGAAAAAAATATTAACTCAAATGCCTTCTATCTTAATGATGTACTCAGTACCAATATACATACCTTTCCCACTACACTATTTACTGAGCCACCCACTTTAGTGTCATCAGCAAACTTAGATATATGGCTCTCTATTATTTCATCCAAGTCATTTATAAATACAGTGAGAAGCCGAGGCTCCAGTACAGATCTCTGGAGGACACCACTAGTCACATCATGCTAATTTGAGTACATACCTATTATCCCTACTCTCTGTCTCATATCTCCTAACCAATTCCCTATCCAAGTAAATATGTTGGCCCCAATTCCATGTGCTCTCATTTTTGTTAACAGTATCTTATGTGTAACCTTGTCGAATGCCTTCTGGAAGTCCATATAAATAACATCCACAGACATTCTCAAACCTACGTTTATTATCTCGCCAAAGATCATGACTAACGCATCAACAATTTCCTCACCAACCTCTTTTAATACCCTGGGGTGGAAACCGGGTCCTGGTGATTTGTCTATTTTTAATCTCATTAGTTTCTCAATCATCATTTTTTTTTAAATCATTGACTCCAGTTAGTTCCTCCTCTTGATTTATTTTTATTTTTCCTTGTATCTCTGATACATCATCCTCATCCTCTACTGTGAAGACCAATACAAAGTAACTATTTAGTAAGTCTGCCATCTCCTGATTTTCAATTACAATTATCACCTGCATCTGTCATTAAGGTGCCCACATTACTCTTAGCCAACCTCTTTCTCTTAATATATTTGTAAAAACATTTACTGTTGTCCTGGATATTCCTCAATAGCTTTTTGTTTCCTTTTGCAGCTCTTATCACTTTGTTTATATCCCTTTGCTGTTCTTTATATCTCTCCTAGTCCACGGAATCTCTACAGTTCTTTGCCTTTCTTTCAGCCCTTTCCTTTAGTTTTATTCTATCTCTCATTTCCTTTGTTGACCAAGGTTGTTTAATTACACACAAAGAGCTCTTGCCTTTTAGGGTATGTATAAGTCTTGTATTCTCCCAAATACTTTTTTGAACACCTCCTGCTATTCATCCATAGTTTTATCCGTTAATAGTTCAGCTCTGTCTATTGTGGTCAATTCCTGACTCATTTCTCCAGTCAGACTTACCTAAATTTAAAACCTTAGTTCGTGACTCAACTTTCTTCCTCCCATACCCAATATCAAATTCTATCATAGTATGGTCACTATTAGTTAGGTGTTCCCTTACCGTTAGATTATTGACTAATTCAAGCTCATTATTTATAACTAAATCTAAGATGGCATGTTCTCTTATTAGTTCAAGGACATATTGTTCCAGAAAATTGTCCCGAATACACTCAAAAAAATTCACTGCCTTTGGGACTCGAGCTGTTCTGCTACCCGAGTTTGTGTGAAAATTAAAGTCTCCCATTATAAATACTGTGTTTTTACAATAAGCTTTTCTAAACTCCACATTTATGCTTCCCGCTACTTTATTATTGCTATTTGGAGGTCTGTAAACAACTTCCACCCATAATATTTCTACTGCCTGCTCACCCTTATTGATATCCATTCTTTCAAATATTGCAATAGTGTCCATTGTCAATATTGCTGCTCCTCCTTTTTGAATTTCCCTGTCCTTTCTAAAGACCTTATAACCTGGAATATTTCTCTCCCAATCATGGCCCAGTCTCTGATGACCACTGTCTTACCGTTTAAGCTGAATTTGCACTTCTAATTCACTTGTTTTATTTCTTATGCTACGTGCATTAGTGTATAGTAACTGGGCAATAAACCCTCTCCTGCTCTTATGCCCTGATGTTGTTTTGAACACACATTTTAATGCATTATATTCCTTGTTTTTTTTATCACTTCTGTTGTATTTTCGTCAGTTATTTTCTATATTTTTACTGAACCATAAGTATTTCTATTATCTTTATTACTATTGATGGCCTGGAGATTGCTCTCATCCTTTTAAAAATCTTTAGGCTATCTTTATTTCTGCCTGAGCTCTCTCTCTCTCTCTCTCCCCCTCGCCTTCATTCCTATAGATCATATCAATGCAACCACTCAACTTTGTAATGCACTGCATACCGTTTTATTCTTTATAGTAGTCTATCACTAACACCTATGCTTACCTTGTTTCCTTTTCATACCGTTTGTTTTCTCTGATTACATCATACATGGGATCCTCATGTGCCTAGTAAAAGAAGGCACCATGTTAGAAAATTGTTTATAGTAAGTACAAATTTCTATATGCTAAATATAACTTTTAAAAAGTCAACTTTCAAATACCTGTCGTTAAGTATAAAATTATCAAAAGCAGAGTTAGTTAAGTTAGAACAGCAGAGTTTGACTATTATGAACAGACGTTTAGTGTCAGGTGGTTTTATTTCCCCCAGAATTTAATTTTTATTTACATAATGCTTTATCACATTTCAGAAATTACTTACTTTGTTGTATAGGCAAATAGAGCAGTTATTTTGTGCACAGTTATATTCCACTACACTACTTGGATAAATGACTAAGTAATCTGTTTATGTTGGTTGAGGGAAGAATAATAGCCAGGAACTTGGGAAAAGCTCCAGTCCATCTTGGCCAGAACACCAGAAAAACTCCCCTGCTCTTCTTTGAATGGTGTCATGGGATGTTTTGCATTCATCTGAACTGGCAGATGGGGCCTCAGTTTAACATATCATCTGAAAGACAGCACCTCTGTCAATGCAGTACTCTCTCAATACTGCACTGAAGTGTCAGCCTAGTTTGTGTTCAAGTCCTAAAGTGGGGTTAGATCTTCAACATTCTGATTGAGAAAAGAGAATGCTACAACTGAGCCAAACTCACACTTGGCTAATTTCTTTCTTCTGTTACTTTAGGCCTGCCTTATTTTACTTAAAAGTTAGATTAATTATATTTATGCAAATAAACCAAGACAAGTCTGACCTCAGTTTAGCAAGTCATGTTACAAATATAACCAATACAAAGTAATGCTACAAAAACATTATTATTGATCCATGACTTCAGAAAATGTTAATTCTAATGAGTTGATTGCAAAAACAGTAACATAAAATGCTGAAAAGGTGAAACTCATAATTTTTGCAAATTTTCAAAAGCAAATAGAGAATGAATTTTGTTCTGACTTACTACTCTGAACTGTTCCAACTTCTGATTTCCACTGATGAAGTAGGGACATTCTCTATCCCCAGTTCGATGTCCAAAATTTTTGCATCTCCAGCCTGGAAACAAGAGTCCAAAATAGTACAAATAACTAGTCATTTCAATTCTCCCATACTAACCTTTGAACATTGTCAAATGCTCATCAATGGTGGCATTTTTAAAACTTGGAAGCCAAATAAAACTAAATAATAAGGGGGCTAGTTTTGATCTGCTAATAAAATACTAAATTTTAAACAAACAAAATAATTTGGTTCATTACATTCTAATGACTCAAATCAAACAATTGGTTTAAAAGTTACATTCCTATGAAGTTCACGGAGACAGATTCTGGAATAATCGTAACTGCAAACTGATTACAACATAAGGTTTCATTTGAGGTAAAAAAAACTCTTTTTATAAGTTTGATACTTCAATACAAAATGAATGCTCCAAAATTAGTGTTTCAAGCAAGATCATCCTGTATTTTACAACATATAGCTGAATTCTTACTTTCCTTTTCAGAGAAATCATATTTTGGCCTTCAGTTGTGCAAAAATGAGACTGCAGCAATTTCATTATCCCAGGAAGCTGGATTACAAACAGTGGGCTGGATTTTAATGTGCACACGCACTGGTTGCCTGGGTGGGGATGGAGGGTTGCGATAGTGTGTGGGAAACCTAGAAGTAAGTGCAGTAGTGCAGATGTCAGTGGGCTTCTTGTTCTTAGCTACCTCATTATCATTTTACTTCTGGGATTTCCATCCAATTAGCATCAGCAGGCAAAATGACAATGCGCATTATGCAATTTCAACTCCAGTATTTAAATCGACACTCCAAACATGAAAGTTGAAGGAGTTTGTAAATGCAGAGAGCCACAGGCCTATTGCTATGGAGTCAAGACGGGCAAAGGGTGCGCATCCCTGGATGTGCTGTTGGGGACTGTAAAGGCCCGGAGAGATGCAAGTGGAGAGATGCAAGGAAGAAGCCTACAGCTGAAACGAAGAAGACGTGGTTGGTGGCTGCCAAGGTCAGCAGCAGGAGCGTAATGTCACGCTCCTGAATCCAGTGCAGGAAGTGATTCAATTATCTCAGCAGGGCAGGAAAGACAACAGAAATGGCACATTGCTCTACATCCAGATGTGCCCATCATCCCAATGCCCCTCACTCTGCCTTCTCAAGCCTACTCCAGTACATCACTCCTCACACCAAATTAGCTTACAGGTACCGCCATCCCTCTTTGTCTATGCACTTACTCACACCCGCATCGATCCATCCGCACTGACACTTGTCCTTATGTGATGTCAGCCTATCCCTCAGCCATCTTCAACAAATGCTCTCCATCCATCGAGTGAACTCATCCCATTACTCTCACTCATGGGTCTCTTCTTTCCCTCCTTGCAGGAGATGAGAGCCGAGAATACCAGGGATAGGCAGAGCACCGGAGATGACCCTCCAGCCATCTTTCAATTAACATCTGCAGAGGAGGCGGCACTGGAGATCAGCGGAGTTGCAGTGTCCCTGGCCATCAGAGATGGGGGGCCTGCCAGTTACCTAGTGACAGAATTAAATATCAGGCTGCCAGATGGCATACAATACTCAGTAATGCTGATTAGATGTCAACAGATGTCACATGATCATGTGCATAATGATTACTATGAAGGTAAAAATGCTTGCGGTTATCATTCGTGTGGGAGGACAGAAGATTGGGAAGTGTTTAAAAGCCAACAAAGAATGACTAAAAAAATGATTAAGAAAGGGAAAATAGACTATGACAGTAAACTAGCACAAAATATAAAAACAGATAGCAAGAGCTTCTATAAGTATATAAAAAGGAAGAGTGGCTAAAGTAAATGTTGGTGCCTTAGAGGACGAGACCGGGGAAGTAGTAATAGGGAACATGGAGATGGCAGAAACTCTGAACAAATATTTTGTATCAGTCTTTACGGTAGAGGACATTAATAATATTCCAACAGTGGATAGTCAAGGGGCTATGGGGGTGGGGGTGGGGGAGGGGAGGAGGAAATTAACATAATCACAATCACTAAGGAGGTAAGATAATGGGACTAAAGGCAGATAAATCCCCTGGACCTAATGGCTTGCATCCTAGGGTCTTAAGAGAAGTAGCGGCATGGATAGTGGATCCATTGGTTGTAATTTACCAAAATTCCCTGGATTCTGGGGAGGTCCCAGCAGATCGGAAAACTGCAAATCTAACGCCCCTATTTAAAAAAGGAGGCAGACAAAAAGCAGGAAACTATAGACCATTTAGCCTAACATCTGTGGTTGGGAAGATGATGGAGTTCATTATTAAAGAAGCATTAGCAGGACATTTGGAAAAGCAAAATTCGGTCAGGCAGAGTCAGCATGGATTTATGAAGGGGAAGTCATGTTTGACAAATTTGATAGAATTCTTTGAGGATGTAACGAACAGGGTGGATAAAGGGGAACCAGTGGATGTGGAGTATTTGGACTTAGAAACATAGAAACATAGAAAATAAATGTGAAGTTATCCACTTTGGTAGGAAAAACATACGGACAAAGTATTATTTAAATGGTGATGGCTTGGGAAGTGTCGATGTACAGAAGGACCTGGGTGTCCTTGTACACCAGTCATTGAAAGCAAACATGCAGGTGCAGCAAGCAGTTAAGGCGGCCAATGGTATGTTGGCCTTCATTGGAAGAGGATTTGAGTACAGGAGCAAGGATGTTTTACTACAGTTATACAGGGCCTTGGTGAGACTGCACCTGGAGTATCATGTGCAGTTTTGGTCTCCTTACCTAAGAAAGGATATACTTGCCATAGAGGGAGTGCAGCGAAGGTTTACCAGACTGATTCCTGGGATGGCAGGACTGTCTTATGAGGCCCTTTGAGTCTACACTGCCATGCAACACGATCATGGCTGATCCTCTATCTCAACACCATATTCCTGCTTTTTCCCCATACCCCTTGATGCCTTTTGTTTCTAGAAATCTATCGATCTCCCTCTTAAATATATTCAATGACTTGGCCTGCACAGCCTTCTGTGGTAGAGAATTTCACAGGTTCAGCACACAGAGTGAAAAAATTTCTCCTCATTTCGGTCCTAAATTTCCTACACCGTATCCTGAGACTGTAACCCCTTGTTCTAGACTTCCCAGCCAGGGGAAACATCCTCCCCGCATCCAGTCTATCCAACCCAGTCAGAATTTTATACGTTTCAATGACATCCCGTCTCATTCTTCTAAACTCTAGTGAATACAGGCCTAGTCGACCCAATCTCTCCTCATAAGACAGTCCTGCCATCCCAGGAATCAGTCTGGTAAACCTTCGCTGCACTCCCTCTATGGCAAGTATATCCTTTCTTAGGTAAGGAGACCAAAACTGCACACGATACTCCAGGTGCAGTCTCACCAAGGCCCTGTATAACTGTAGTAAAACATCCTTGCTCCTGTACTCAAATATTCTTCCAATGAAGGCCAACATACCATTGGCCGCCTTAACTGCTTGCTGCACCTGCATGTTTGCTTTCAATGACTGGTGTACAAGGACACCCAGGTCCTTCTGTACATCCAAACTTCCCAAGCCATCACCATTTAAATAATACTTTGTCCTTATGTTATTCCTACCAAAGTGGATAACTTCACATTTATCCACGTTATACTGCATCTGCCATGTGTTTACCCACTCACTCAATCGATCTAAATCGCCTTGCAGCATCTTTGCATCCTCCTCAACTCACAATCCCAGCAAATTTGGAAATACTACATTTGGTTCCCTCATCCAAATCATTGATAAATATTGTGATTAGCTGGGGCCCAAACATTGATCCCTGTGGTACCCCACTACTTCCAGAAGGCATTTGACAAGGTGCCACATAAAAGGTTACTGCACAAGATAAAAGTTCACGGGGTTAGGGGTAATATATTAGCATGGATAGAGGATTGGCTAACGAACAGAAAACAGAGAGTAGGGATAAATGGTTCATTCTCGGGTTAGCAATCAGTAACTAGTGGGGTGCCATAGGGATCAGTGCTGGGACCCCAACTATTTACAATCTATATGAATGACTTGGAAGAAGGGACCAAGTTTAACGTAGCCAAGTTTACCGACGATACAAAGATGGGAAGAAAAGCAATGTGTGAGGAGAACACAAAAAGTCTGCAGAAGGACATAGACAGGCTAAGTGAGTGGGCAAAAATTTGGCAGATGGAGTATAATGTTGGAAAGTGTGAGGTCATGCACTTTGACAGGAAAAATCAGAGAGCAAGTTATTATTTAAATGGAGAAAGATCGCAAAGTGCTGCAGTACAGCGGGACCTGGGGGTGTTTGTGCATGAAACACAAAAGGTTAGTATGCAGGTGCAGCAAGTGATCAGGAAGGCCAATAGAATCTTGGCCTTTATTGCAAAGGGGTTGGAGTATAAAATCTTGCTACAGTTGTACAGGGTATTGGTGAGGCCACACCTAGAATACTGCGTGCAATTTTGGTTTCCATATTTAAGAAAGGATATACTTGCTTTGGAGGCAGTTCAGAGAAGGTTCACAAGGTTGATTCCGGAGATGAGGGAGTTGACTTATGAGGAAAGGTTGAGTAGGTTGAGCCTCTACTCATTGGAGTTCAGAAGAATGAGAGGTGATCTTATCGAAATGTATAAGATTATGAGGGGCTTGACAAGGTGGATGCAGAGAGGATGTTTCCACTGATAGGAGAGACTAGAACTAGAGGGCGTAATCTTAGAATAAGGGGCCGTCCATTTAAAACTGAGATGAGGAGAAATTTCTTCTCTCAGAGGGTTGTGGATCTGTGGAATTCGCTGCCTCAGAGAGCTGTGGAAGCTGAGACATTGAATAAATTTAAGACAGAAGTAGACAGTTTTTTTAAATGATAAGGGAATAAGGAGTTATGGAGAGCAGGCAGGGAAGTGGACCTGAGTCCATGATCGGATCAGCCATAATCAAATTAAATGGTGGAGCAGGCTCGAGGGCCCGTATGGTCTACTCCTGCTCCTATTTCTTATGTTCTTATGTCTTTTACCTCCCACAGGGCCTTCACACGTCCAGCAGGTGGTCCAGGTCACCGAGGAAAACGACTCCTCGGAGGAGGTCACTCCCTCTGTGGGTACACCGTCACAGGACTTATGCAGACCATGCACCAGATCAGATACTCGCAATTCTGTGGGAGAAGTTAGATAGTCGGGTTTTCACATCGTGACTCACACTTCACAAGTGAACAAGAGCAGATGGCGGAGTCAGGGACAGGAGTAGAAAATCCACGTCGGAGTCCGCAGGACTCTCCAAGCTCCGTTCAGCTGGGTGCAGATGTTGTACCCCAGGGACGGTCGATGAAGAGGATACTTCTTGAGCAGCAGCAGAGACTGTGCATTGTAAATAAGAACGTAAGAAATAGGAATAGGAGTAGGCCTTATGGCCCCTTGAGCCTGCTCTGCCATTCAATAAGATCATGACTGATCTGATCATGGTCTCAGCTCCACTTGCTCGCCTGCTCCCCATAAGAAACTGTCTATTTCTGTCTTAAATTTATGCAATGTCCCAGCTTCTACAGCTAGTTAGAGCAGGGACCTGAGCAGCCTGCCTCTACCTTTGCTGAAGCCTCAGGGGCTGCGCCATTTATCAGTGCTAGGAAAAGGAAGATTAAAGATTTGTAGTTGCACAACAAACATTTAGATTGTTACGTTTCTGTTATCTATTTGAACCACATAATTATTCTTCTTTTGCACCACTTTCCCGTCTTGCCTTTACTTGCTTGCTGGCTGGCAAGTGGACTTTTCAGTTGTGTGATGATGAATGGGAAGACATGAATTGACGCCGAGCAATGGAGGTGGTGCGGGGGGCTGCTGTGAAAGCGATGCTTGGTTGTTTGCTTTGTTAGTGGCTTTGCTGGAGAGAGGGGGGGAGCAAAAGTGGTATTTGCATGTGGTTGTTAGATGGATGCACTGGTGGAACCTAAGCAGACCTCACAATAATGAGGGCATCCCGGGCATCATCTTCCTCCTCCTCTTCCTCAGAATCAACCAAAGAGGCTCTGTGCTTAGTTCCTCCTGCAGGTCAAAACCTCATTGCTGCGCAATGTTGTGCAAAGCACAGTACATAACCATTATGGAAACTCTCTGGCTGGTGCGACTGAAGGATGCCTCCAGATCTGTCCAGGCATCTGAAGCGCATCTTCAGCATGCTGGTGGCTTGTTCGATGACACATCTGGTGGTCTTATGGTATTCATTGTATTGCTCCTGGGCCTCACTCCTCAGGTTTCTGAGAGGTTTCATCAGCCACGCATTAAGTGGGTATCTCTTGTCTCCGAGCAGCCAGCCAGTAACTCGGCTTTGAGATACGAAGAGATCAGGGAGTTTGGACTGTCGCACGACAAAAACATCATGGCAGCTGCCCAGGAATCTTGTGCACACCTGCATAAAAGATCTTTTTGTGATTGCACACCAGCTGCACATTGATGGAGTGGAAGCCCTTGCAGTTTATGAATACTCCTGGATGATTGAGGAGGCTGCCTTAATTGCCACAAGCATGCAGTCGATGAGGCCCTGCAGCTATGGGAAGCCAGCCAGAGCCACAAGCCCGAGTGTCCGCCAATTCTGACTGGCAGCATAACAGGTAAAGATGACATAATTGGCAGCTCTGGCAAACAAAATATGTTCCAAATAAGAATAAAAATATAATTATTCACTTTCCTGCCTTCGTTTCACTGAGTGACTTCTGTCTGAGGACCTATGTCCTTTGGAAACTACACAGAGTCAAATTTAAACCTCTTTTAATGTTTCATTGCATGAGAGTTCAAAATCCAGAATCTATATCATTACTTCTAAGCTAGCTATAATCCTTCATTGTGTAAACGGTTTACTTTTCTGAAATTTCAGAACTCATGTAAGGTTGTGATTATGCAATACTGCCCTGGCCTTTCGAAACAGAAGACCAGGGACTTTCCTTTCATCTCTCCACATTGGATTCAAATCCAACTCCCAGAGGTGGAAAAGCAATGCTGTAACACTAGTGTGACACAGAGAGCCTTATCAGGAACCTGAATACAATCTTCAACATCAGTTTGCTAAGCTTAAAAAAAAGCATTCATCAAAACAATTCAGCACACAACTTGCATACCCAAAAGGACTGGTGACTTATGATGTTATTGTTAATGGCCAGGCTCCTGGGGTGTGCTGATCCAAAGTGCAGACGAAGACCGCCATCCTGCGTGGAGCATGCGAAGAGCAGGTCCAGGAGACCGAGCGTGAGCTAGCGAAGGCCTCAGCAACAAGTCACCGAGTGTATGTCTCAGACCACGAATCAAAGCCACTGGACCTAGCACCATTTAATCGCAACTCCAGCACCTCCCAGTTTCTTCACCCGTTTCCACTAAGTCCGACTATTTCTCTCTTTTGAATGCACCGCGGCCCTAGGGAGCATACACACTCTCAGCGGGGAAAATGGAGCGGTTGCTGGAGCGCAGAGAATTGTGGGTCCTAAGGCTGCCATTAGTCAACGGCGGTCCAAGGCAATGCTTGCCATATTCCAGGGCTCTTACTAAACACCATTCCAATTCGGATCAGTTCTGTGAGGTTCCCAGCCCATTCTCTCAGCATTATGATTTTTTCTCACAGTAAAGGATTCTCTTGGGCAGAGTGATCATGATAGAATTTTACTTTAAGTTTGAGTGACTTGCCCAAGTCCGAAACTAGAGTCTTCAAATTAAATAAAGCCAATTATGTGGGTATGGGGGGGGGGGGGGCGAGTTGGCTAGGGTTTGAAGAATTGGAAGAAATAGATTGTGAGGTATGGTGGTAGATAAGCAGTGGTCGGCATTTGAAGAAGTGTTTCATAATTCTCAACAAAAATACATTCCACTGAGAAGCAGAAACTCCACAGGAAAAGTGATCCATCCATGGCTAACTGAAGAGGTTGGGGATAGCGTTGGATTGAAAAAGGAGGCTTGTAGAATTGTGGAGAACTCTGAGGATTGGGAGAGTTTCAGAAACCAGCAAAGGATGACCAAAATATTGATAAAAAGGGAAAAAATAGAATGTGAGAATGGGCTAGCAGGAAATATAAGGGCAGATTGTAAGAGCTACTCCAGGTTTGTAAAAAGGAAGAGAGTGGCGGGAGCGGACATTGGTCCCCTTGAGGCTGAGACAGGAGATGTTATTATGGGGAATAAGGAAATGGCAGAGACGTTGAACAAGTATTTTGTGTCGGTCTTCACAATGGAGGACACTGGGAACATGCCGGGAATGAAGGGGAACCAGGAGTCTAGTGGGGGTGAGGAACTTAACGTAATTAGTATGATTGGAGAGGGAGCGCTGGGGAAACTGATGGCTGACAAATCCCCTGGACCCGACTGCCTACATCCAAGAGGAAGTGGCTGCAGAGATGGTGGATGCATTGGTTTTGATCTTCCAGGAGTTCCCTGGATTCTGGAGTGGTCCCAGCAGATTGGAGGATAGCAAATGTAACACCGCTGTCTTGGGGGGGGGGAAAAAGAGAGAGAACAGGGAACGGAGTTGGCCTGACATCAATCTACAGGAAAGTGCTGGAATCCATTGTTGGGGAAGTGGTGTCAGGGCACTTGGAGGGCTGGCATGCGGGTGCAGCAGGCAATGGGGAGGGCAGGTGGCATGTTGGCCTTGATTGCAGGGGAGTTGGAGTATAGGAATCGGGGCCTTGGTGGGACCACACCTGGAGTACTGTGCGCAGTTTTGGTCTCCTTGTTGAGGGAGGGATATGCTTGCCTTGGAGGCGGTGTGACAAAGATTCACTGGATTGGTTCTTGGGATAAGGGGGCTGTCCTATGCTGAGAGATTGTATGGTGTGGGCCTGTACTCTCTGGAGTTTGGAGGAATGAGAGGTGATCTGATTGAAATACATGAGATTCTGGAGGGCATTGACAAGGTGGATGTTGGGAGGTTGTTTCGTCTGGCTGGAATGTCTAGAGCTGGGGGGCATAGTCTGAGGATGGGGGGTGGACCATTTGGGACCGAGGTGTGGAGGAATTTCTTCCACATGGTGGCTGTGAGTCTTTGGAATTCTCTGCCCCAGAGGGCTGTGGATGCTGAGATGGATGGATTTTTGGACTCTGCAGGAATCAACGGGTGTGGAGATTGGACGGGACAGTGGAGTTGAGGTCGATGCTCAGCCATGATCTTTATTGAATGGCGGAGCAGGCTCGAGGGGCCGTATGGCCTACTCCTGCTCCTATTTCGTATGTTCCTGCTATTTCAGTATCGGGCTCCTCCCACCCTACCCCAGCTGTCCAGTGCGCAGCTTGTGAATTTAAATGCGTGGCAGCTTACAGATCCATGCGTGGGCTTAGAGGGAACAGTGCTGAGTACTTATTGATATTTTTCCGTCATGGTTTCTGTGTTCTCACCTTGCTTACACTGGTGAGTTCCAAGAAACCCGGGAAACTATGGTCTCAAAGTTAATGTGCAAAACCCATGTCAACATTGCTCTAACTGAGCAATTAACATACGTCAATTGATAATTCCCCATCCCGATGGTGTTGCATGCATGCAGCCTAACGCAATGGAGTGCAATGCGGAAGTCGGCGGGTTGGAACCGGTTTCCCAACATGCTTGCATTTTTGCCAGATTTAATCCACCCATTCGCATAAAATTCTACTTGCTCCGCCAAGTTAAAATTCTTCCCAGTGATTCTGTAGTGTTATCAAGTTATAATCTATCCTTGATTCTACCAAGGATGTTTTATATATAAATAAAATTGTCATCAATTTCAGTATTTTTTTCTGCATTTGGGTTCCCACTAGTGCAGTTTTCTTTAATATTGAATTAATAATTTATTCACTTTGCTTCACTTCACTTCAACAGTGAATCAATAATGCCAACAATATTCTGCTTACACTGCATGACTTTCACTTCTTTTCCCAATGGCATCCAGAGTCCTCTGGTCGGAGCATGTGCCAGGAAATCTCTTGCTCCTTCATTGCCTGGCAGGTCTGGGATACAGTCTTCAGGCTTGTCATCATCTTCCTGAGCACACAGAAGTCATTTTACAGCTTTTATAAATGCTGTAATTGGTTTTAGTATTTCACATTATTCAGAAGAATCATTAAGACTCAAAATTCCTGGGACTGATTCAGCTTAATTTACAGAATACGAAACTAATAGGGTATAGTCCCTTTTTAATGAAAACCAGATAATGACTGGTTTTCTCCACATTCAAAGGCTCCGTAAAAAAAAAATCTAACTCTCAAAAACCACACATTTTAAAGTTGCACGTTCTTGAAGTTTCATTAGTGGGTTGTTAATAATAGAGCAAAGCATGCATTCTCCTGCTTTTTCTCCTGTTTAAGTTTTAACTTCTGTGTCATATATATTCCCACAAAATGATCAGAAATGTACAACAAAACAACATGTTTCTCATTATTCATTCTAATCCTCAAATTCTGTAAATTTTTTGAAGGCAGCAATTCATGCTGGATTATCGTTGAATGGATACCAGAATCGCTCTGCTACTTTGCCCCAGTGGCTGTTCTTCAGACAAGAGCCTGATCAGTCAGTATCTGTGAGCTATTTTACTGTGGAAGCTAGTCATAGTGGAACCCTATTCTCTCCTTGCCTTACATCCACACACACTGAACTTCCTACAAGAATTAATAGATAGGCCAGGGCAACAGGCACAAGGGCTGTTTTTTTCCCATCCGTGAAGCCCATGGAGACCAAGGCTAATTGTAAAGCCCCCACTGTTGCCCCAGATCCTCAAATATTTTAATTACTTGCTAAAATTCTGTATAGATGTAACTTTGTAAGTAATTTCTCTCACACGAAAGAGGAATGTATTCTACTGAATTGCCACATAAACTTAAATGCTATGAAAAGACATACTTTTACAATTGACAGTGCCTCATCAGGTTAGCTTTCTTCCCAAGTTTTGAGCTCAAACTGCTAGTCACAGGCACACTGGAAGCAGATCTTTCATGCAGATCGCCTCTCTGATGAAAAGCGAGAGCTGTGGGCAGCACTCCCAATTCATAACATCACTGGAGAGGAACTTCATGACATCATGGAAGAGATAGCTGTAACCAGACATTTTAAAGTGTAAAACTTTGGAAGAAAGGAAGAAAAGGAACAATATGCATCACTTTGTAACATTTAGGATTATGTTGCAATTTAGATGAGCACATCTCTATTTTAAGTTGAGTGATGCCTCACAGAGCTATGACTGAATTGTACAGTAAAAGTGATGCCCGTCAGATTATTAATATGCCAGTTTCTTTAAATTTATAATAGTGCACAAATATTTACACATATTTATTGGATATAGGATTGCATTTCAACAGGATAACTAGACATGAAACTAAATAATACTCTTGTAAAAAGCATTCAGTAAAATTTGCTTAATACTGATTCAGTTCAGAACATTATCTTGGTACAATTTTTTAGAGCAAATTCTAACATTTTAAAATGCATGCAACTGTGATACCAAAGTATAACAGTACAGAATTGTGAAATAAGATCATTTTGTTTTTGTAACTTTTAAAACTTGCTTTAAAAAAATTAACAAAAATCTTGAGTTGAGTACCTAAAGTAATTTTGTTCAGGATCCTTACAACTGTCAGAGAGAGTAGTTTTTCATTTCTCTGTCTGAGCTGCATTCAAATCAATTTATTTCACATGGCAACAAAATCTTTACTTATGGAAGACTATTACACTGGGAGGACACCACTTTAAAACAAAATGTTTTAAATACTGCTAACGTAACTGGTGATACTGAATGCCTCTCGAAGAAATGTTACATAACAAATTTCAGCAAACATGAGAATTTCAATTGAATCAATAATGATGAAACAGTTTCCATGAAACTGTTTACAGGAATATTGTTTAGTCCTATGTGCAGTTATCACAATACCCAAGGGAGCAATGTTGCTTGGGGCCATAAAGGGGCAGAGAAATGCATTTTTAAAAATTATTTAAGCGTTCATTTTCCTGTCTATTGGGTTGCATGGGGAGAAAGAGATCAGCAATATAGGTATATTACACTTGCATCATTGTGGGGCGGTTACGTATGTTGAATTCTATACCAGCCTATGTTGATTTTTTTTTAGGTTAGCGGTTGAAACTAAAATAAATAAAAGCATATTTGTTAAAAAAGACTGCATGTGTGTGTGAAGGAGTCACATTCTTGAAGCATTTGTTGTACAACAGTTTTCTCAGTAATCAGTCCTGGTTCTAGATTGAACACTTTATGGTAATGTCCAATCTATGGTAATGTTTAGATGCCGATTTAAAGCAGACCAACAGTGCATTAAATTGGTGTGCCACATACTACTGGGAGTTAGGATACTGGCTCTTGGCCATTACTCCTCACAAAACAAGACTTCAATCTCAGGACATTGGGAGGCCTGGCTGGTGCTTCCACGTACAAAACAAATTCAGAGCATTAGTCTTGCATACCTCATGGTAACTGACCACAGTACAGAATATGAGGCAAGTATCAAACATTTTGGCTGTGGGATTGTGATTAGTGCAGGATTACCAACAGATAGAAAGAAAATGAACAATTAAAAGGAAAAAAAAACAAGTGCAACAATTCAACTTACAACTAACCTTTATCATCCCTGGTGGTGGCTTCTCGTAACTATTAAAAACAAAAATAAATTGCAATAATTTAAAGACTTCGCAAATAAGAAATATTTAATAGTAGTTACTTTACATGAGCCTCCTATCCTTTAATGAATAAAGGTGTATTCACATTCTGCAAGTTTAATGTTGGTGTGCAGTGGAAACCAATGTAAATAAAACCTGGAATATAAAGTGGGTGCCAAGGCACGAACCGACTCTCAAATGAAGTGGAGTGAGACGATCTCCTCCACGGAGATTGAACTGGACTGATACCAAATAAAGTGGAACAGCCACAAATTTTAAGTTGAGTTCTCAATAAATTCAACAGTGTGCTCCTTGAACCAAGGGTTTGGACACTACAATGACCCAATGTTATCGTTCCCATTTCCAAGGTTACCACTGCTGGCTGATGATACATCTGCATTAACCTTGTCAACTTTTTCCATTATAAATTCCCATGTCCTTATTTATAATGGAAACTGTCTATGCAAACTTGTTGCATTGCAATACAACCTTCTCCAACCAGCTCCTGAAGATGTTGCAGAGCCACCACTGAAGGACAGGTGTAATGACTGTAACAAAATTTTATAGGCAGTTTCCATCATAAATGTGTATCTATGAATTTACAATTGAAATAAATATCAAAATAGATGCAATGCGTATCACTTCAAAATGATAAGTGAAAGGGTGTAAGGTTAAACCCAGCAACTGTAGGCCAGTTACTTTAACCTTGGTAGTAGGGAAGCTTTTAGAAATGATAATCTAGGACAAAATTAACAACCACTTGGGCATGTATGGATTAATTAAGAAAAGCCAACATGGATTTGTTAAAGGCAAATCGTGTTTTACAAACTTGATGGAGTTTTTTTGATAAGGTAACAGAGAGGGTTGATAAGGGCAATGCGGTTGATATGGTGTACATGGACTTCCAAAACGCATTTGATAATAGGCTTGCCAGCAAAGTTGAAGCCCATGGAATAAAAGGAACAATGGCCGCATGTAAACAAAATTAGCTAAGTGATAGGAAACAGAGAGTAGTGGTGAACGGTTGTTTTAGGGTCTGGAGGAAGGTACACAGTGGTGTACCCCAGGGGTCAGTACTTGAACACTGCTTTTCTTGACATATTAATTAGACTTGGGTGTACAAGGTACAATTTCAAAATTTGAAGATGACACAAAACTTGGAAGTATAGTGAACATTGAGGAGAATAGTGATAGACTTCAAGAAGACATAGACACACTGGTGGAATGGGCGGACACGTGGCATATGAAATTTAATGCAGAAAAGTGAAAAGTGATACATTTTGGTAGGAAGAACGATAAGAGGTAATATAACTAAAGGGTACAATTCTAAAGGGGGTGCATGAACAGACCGGGGAGTATATATGCATAAATCATTGAAGGTGGCAGGGCAGGTTGAGAAAGCAGTTAAAAAAGCATACGGGATCCTGGGCTTCATAAACAGAGGCATAGAGTACAAAAGCCATCATCATCATAGGCAGTCCCTCAAAACAAGGATGACTTGCTTCCATGCCAAAAAGGGATGAGTTCACAGGTGTTTCAATGAAGGACCTAATATTCCAGATTCCGAACTACATCTTGAAGGGTGGAAGATGCCTGTGCGTGGATTTTTTTAATGTGTGGTGGCCGTTGCACACCAGCCACCACATGGGCTTGACAAAGTTTGGCCTTTATCTAGAGGCATGGGTTAACCAGGATGACTGGAGACCAGCTCTGCTGCACGGACCTAGTGCACACACATCAGTGTAGGCTGGCCGGTGCTGCTCCTGGGCCCTCACCTCTCCTGGGCCCCGAACTCTCGCCTCTCCTGGGCCCCGATTACATCCCTCTACGAACTCTTGCCGCTCCTTCGCCCCGACCTCGCCACTCCTGCTGCACCTGCCCACATTGCAATCAGCCGTCGCCCTCTTGCAGCAGCACGCACTGCTCCCTGAAATGGCATGTCGCCGCACGCGGCTCCCTCTAATGGGAGTACAAAAGTAAGGAAGTTATGATGAACCTTTACAAAACACTGGTTCGGCCTCAACTGGAGTATTGTGTCCAATTCTGGGCATCGCACTTTAGGAAGGATGTGAAGGCCTTAGAGAGGGTGCAGAAAAGATTTACAAGAATGGATCCAGGGATGAGGGATATGGATAAACTGGAAAAGCTGGGGATGTTCTCCTTAGAGCAGAGAAGTGTTGAGAGATGGTGTTCAAAATCATGAGGGGTCCAGACAAAGTAGATAGAAACTGTTCCCATTGGCGGAAGGGTCGAGAACCAGAGGACACAGATTAAAGGTGGTGATCAGCAGCAGAACCAAAGGCGACATGAGGAAAAACTTTTTTATGCTGCGACTGGTTAAGATCTGGAATGCACTGCCTGAAAGGGTGGTGGAAGCAGATTCAATTGTGGCTTTCAAAGGGAATTGGTATGTATCTGAATGAAAAAAATTTGCAGGGCCACGGGGAAAGGGCGGGGGAGTGGGACTAGCTGAAGTGCTCTTGCAGAGAGACGGCACGGGCTCGACGGGCCAAATGGCCGCCTCCTCTGCTGTAACTATTCTATGATTCACATTTGAACACCCTGGTCTAACTATCCTCTGCCCTTACCCTGCTTCACCTGAATATTACAAATGGTCTTTACTTCCTGTGTGCATATATAACCTAGGATTGTGCCTAATTCTGTAGCCCTGCTAGCAGGATGGGATTTCAGTTCTATTTTCCGTTCGTTGGGTAGAATGCTATCACTGAGCCATGGTTGACATAGTTTTGGGAATCTGAATATTCCACGGCCCCCGGCCTGCGAGCACCATCGGAGCAGGCTGGGGAGCGGAAGGAGCAGCGTGGCAGCATATCACTCCGGGGAGCAGCACGTGCTGGAGCAGGACAGCAATGGCAGCGAAGAGGGTGACTGGATTGGACAGCACCACGATCCAGGTCGCTGTTTGGAGAGCAGGCAATTATTGCAGGAGTGGCGAGATTGGGGCGAAGGAGCAGCGAGAGATTGTAGAGGGATGTGATCAGGGCCAAGGAGAGGCGAGGGCCCAGGGGCAGCACGGGCCAGCCCACACTGCGATATGTGCGTGCATTAGGTCCATGCAGCAGAGCTGGTCTCCAGTCATCTTGGATAATCCTTGTCACTGGACCTAGCTCTGTCAAGCCCGTGTAGTGGCTGGTGTGCAACAGCCACCCCACGTTAACTAAATCTTGAAGGGTGGAAGATACCTGTGCATGGATTTTTTTCGGGATCTGGAATATTAGGTCCTTCATTGAAACGCCCGTGAACATTTTGGCGTGGAAGCAAATCATCCTCGACTTGAGGGACTGCCTATGATGATGATACACTGTATATACACATGACAGATTAGAATGCTTTAACCCTTAAAAACATGTCAACCTATAAGCTGATTGCATCTATGGGAATCGAGCCAATCTTCACACTTAAACTGGTTGGGTAAAAAAGACTTTGGAATTAGTTTTTAGTCAATGTGTGGCCAATATTTTCTATCTGGACCCCGTTTAGCAATCACAATGAAAACAATCTCATTCAAGGCTTAGATGACAATAACTCACCCTAGTACAGCTCCCAATATCAGCCGAGACTTTTGAGTAAACTAGTTCACAAGATAATTATGTAACAGGAATGCCAATCAGACCATTTTATTTCATCAATTTTGAAAGATTCTGAAGTCTCTCCATTGTAACAACCAATTGTTTCTTACATGAATCCAGGGTTTTGCATCCACGACTTTATCTGGAAATCTGATCCACATGTTGATCACTCTTTGCGTGAAGAATTCCTGTCATCAATCCTAAAATTACCTTTTACTAGTTTGAACTTGCAATTTAAAGTAATGTGTTTATTTTTTCCATTCAAGTAACAATCTTATATACTTGTGTAGGTTCACCCCTCAGATACCTCCTTTCTAATTTCATTACAGCTAAGACGCCGGACACTCGGGATCAGCCTCGTGGTTCTTATCTGCACTACTTCCAGTGCTTGAATGCCTGCATCCCTTGCTTCTTGGCAACCAGAAATGGACACAATACTCAAGGTATGGTCGGATAAAAGCAGTATTTGATAATCACATCATCTGATTTACTGTTTAGGCTGTATAATTTGACAACCTACTGTCTTTTTTGATTGTTGTGCTCACTGACTTATACTGGCTCCCACTTAGGCAACACCTTATTCTCATCTTTGTTTTCAAATCCCTCCATGGCCTCATCCTTCCCTATCTCTGTAATCTCCTCCAGCCCTACAATCTTCCGAGATATCTGCGCTACTCTAATTCTAGCTTCATGAGTAGCCCTGATTTTAATTGCTCAACTATTGGTGGCCATGCCTTCAGCTGCCAAGGCCCTAAGCTCTGGAATTCCCTCCCTAAACCTCTCCTTCCTGACAAACCTAATTGAATTTTTTGAAGAGGTGACTAAAGTAGTGGATAGGGGAATGTCTATGGATATTATTTATATGGACTTCCAGAAGGCGTTTGATAAAGTCCCACACAAGAGACTGTTATCTAAGGTAAAAGCCCACGGACATGAGGGCAAATTATTGACCCAGTTAGGAAATTGACTGAGCAGCACGAGACAGGGAGTAGGGATAATGGGTAGGCACTCAAATTGGCAAGATGTGACTAGTGGTGTCCTGCAGGGATCTGTGTTGGGGCCTCAACTATTCACAATATTTGTCAACAACTTAGATGATGGCATAGAAAGTCATACATCTAAATTTCCTTATGACACAAAGATAGTCGGCATTGTAGATGAAAGCATAAATTTACAAAGGAATATTGAGAGATTAAGTGAATGTGAAAAACTGTGGCAAATGGATTTCAGTGTAAGCAAATGTAAGATTATCCATTTTGGACCTCAAAAGGATAGAACAGGGTACTTTATAAATGGTGAAAAGCTTAAAAAAAAACAGTGGCTGTCCAAAAAGACTTGGGGTTCAAGTACATAGATCATTAAAATGTTATGAAAAGGTACAGAAAATAATCAAAAAGGCTAATGGAATGCTGGCCTCTTATATCTAGAGGACTAAAGTACAAGGGGGTAGAAATTATGCTGCGGCTGTACAAAATCCTGGTCAGACCACACCTGGAGTACTGTGAGCAGTTCTGGGCACCACACCTGAGGAAGGATATATTGGCCTTGGAGGAAATGCAGCATAGGTTTACCAGAATGATACCTAGACTTCAAGAATTAAGTTACAAGGAGAGATTACATAAATTAGGGTTGTATTCCCTAGAATTTAGAAGGTTAAGTGGTGATCTGATCGAGGTTTTCAGGATATTAAGGGGAACAGATGGGGCAGATAGAAACTATTTCTGCTGGTTGGGGATTCTAGGACTGGGAGCATAGTCTAAAAATTTAGAACTAGACTTTTCAGAGTGAAATTAGGAAACACTTCTACACACAAAGAGTGGTAGAAGTTTGTAACTCTCTTCTGCAAACCGCAATTGATGCTAGATCAATTGTTAATTTTAAATCTGAGAGTGATCGCTTTTGGTTAACCAAAAAGGTATTAAGGGATATGGGACAAAGGCGGGTATATGGAGTTAGATCACAGATCAGCCATGATCTAATTGAATGCACGAGGGGCTGAATAGTCTACTCCTGTTCCTATGTTAAGACTCTCCTGAAAGCCTACCTCTTTGACCAATCTTTTGGTCATCTGCCCTTATGTGGCTCGGTATCAAATTTTCTTTTATAACACTCCTGTGAAGCACCTTGTGACATTTAACTATGTTAAAGGTGCTATATAAATACAAGTTGATGTTGCTGCTGCTCTGCATTGGTTGGACATGTTGCGCATCAAATTTATTAAGACTCATAGGTAGCTATTTCAACACCATTCAATGAGTATTGCCATTTTTTCTTCCTCTGCGCAATATTTTACACTTGTCTGCAGTAAAGTTTCTTGTAACCATCCCAAGTAACCTTCAATGTCCACATTTATACTGCACAGACGGAAATGGAAAAGACAACCGAGCAATGTAACTAGAAAGTTGCATTTACACAGCCATTTCAAATAGTGCTGTGGGATCTTTTATGTCCACCCGAGAGGGCAGAGGGGGGTCATTTTAACATCTCATCCGAAAGGCACCATCTCTAATAGTGCAGTGTTACACTAAAGTGTCAGGCCAGCTTATGTGCTCAAGTCTCTGGAATGGGGTTTGAACCCACGATTTCCTGACTTAAGAGGCAAGATTGCCACCATTGATCCAAAACACAATAAATTAAGCTGTTTAACCTGTGTGGGCCCCCGGGACCGTTAGCTCCGGGTGCTATTTCAGGCGACCACCTTAGCAGTACCCTCACGGACCCCAGGGATCTGTCACCAACACCCATTTTATTCTCTATCTGATCCTTACAAGGTTTCGACGTGTTTGATTTTCTTCACTTCCTGGTGCAACCGTTTCTTCTTCCTCCTCTCCGGCTCCTTCTCCTCCATCCTGTGACGTTTGCGCCGATGGTGCCGTCGTTCATTTCCACTCGCTCGGCTGTCGTCTGCCATCTCCCTGTGGCGCCGAAGCCTAAAAGTTCGCAGGTTGCGACATTGGCCAGTCGGTAGGGTTGGCGGCAGCGGCCCAAAGGCCCCACAGTTCACATCCACCCTTCGCCGGTCGCCATCGAAACAAAAAAAGGTCCAGCACCTTCTCTGAGCATGCGCACTGGCTCTGATTTGGGCAGGCCCCGCCCCCCACGGACGGTGCCTATAAATCGGTGCGACTGACAACAATGCTTTTGTTAAATGGGGCTCTCCTGGTTAGTGGTCATGTGTGTGGCTTCGAGCGGAGGCGTTTTCGCCATCGATAACACGGGGAGCAGCCGCGTCGCCGCTGAAGACGAAGAATTCTTCTACCTCGGCTACGGAAGTAACATGCTACGGGAGCGGCTGCAGTTGCAGAATCCTTCAGCTGTGCAAGTCTCTGTGGGCTGCTTGAAGGTGGGTGAGAGTGCTGATGACGCATTTGCTCCGGGGTCTGAGGGTGCAGGGCCCACTAATCTCGGCTGGCACGGCACTGAGGGAGTGCTGCACTGTTACCTTGTCTGTTCTCTCAAGTGGACCTAAAATAGGCTGACCATACATACTTTTCCGGGGATAGTCGCCGGATTGTGTACTGTGTCCCCAGGCAAACAATGTCCCCGGTTCAGAAAACTTGTCCCCATATAGACACTTTTTTTATAGACGCAAATGTACAGAAACCCTGAGAAGAGATTCTCGGCCGTTCCTGCCCCGTTTGAGCTCGGGAATGGATTCCAGGAGCCGGTTGAACGGAGGCATGTTGGGAGTGTCGTTGTTAAGTGGTTGGAAGATGCAGTTTTGAGCTTCCGGGTGGGGTTAGTCAATATTTTAAAATTGGTTTATGTTTTAGACGGACTTGCTTGTATTGTGTTTGGTCTGAGCAGCTTCCTATTTTCTGGTTCTGATGAAGGGGTCACCAACTGAAAGGTTAACCTTTCCTCTTTCAGCTGCCTGCCCCCATGTTGATCATCATCATAGGCAGAATCGAGGAAGACTTGCTTTCACTCTTAAAATGAGTCCTTGGGTGGCTGACAGTCCAATACGAGAACCACAGTCCCTGTCACAGGTGGGACAGATAGTTGTTGAGGGTAAGGGCGGGTGCGACAGGTTTGCCGCACACTCTTTCTGCTGCCTGCGCTTGATTTTTGCATGCTCTCGGCGATGAGACTCAAGGTGCTCAGCACCCTCCCGGATGCACTTCCTCCACTTAGGGTGGTCTTGGCCAGGGACTCCCAGGTGTTACTGGGGATGTAGCACTTTATCAAGGAGGCTTTGAGGGTGTCCTTGTAATGTTTCCTCTGCCCACCTTTGGCTCGTTTGCCGTGAAGGAGTTCCGAGCAGAGCACTTGCTTTGGGAGTCTCGTGTCTGGCATGCGGACAGGAGAGTGGGTATTACTACAGCCCTGTAGACCATGAGCTTGGTGGCCTGTTCTTTGAACACTCTTCCTCAGGCGGCCGAAGGCTGCGTTGAATCTTGTCGTCAATGTCTGCTCTTATTGATGAGAGGCTCCCGAGGTATGAGAAATGGTTCATGTTGTCCAGGGCTGTGCTGTTCCTGATAGATCTGCAGCGTGTCTGTGTTCTCAGGTGGACCTAAAATAGGCTGACCATACATACTTTTCTGGAGACAGTTGCTGGATTATGTACTGTATTTACAGTTAGTCCCACCCACTTAGGCATTTTTTAATGTTTAAGCCGAAGTAATTTGACACCTGATCAATTTAGCTATCATTGTTTCCACGATCAACATGGTTCAGAATTTTCATCCCATCATTGTGTTTTATCCCACTGTGCTAACTTGTCCCTTTTTTATACTTTTTAAAACATTTTCAATAGTAAAACATTTTGAAGGTACACATTGCAAACCTGTGGTATACACATGAAGTGAGTTATGCTGGCTGTGGTGCAAGTTTTCTATATCTATTTGTACAGTTTTTCCTGCTTGTATGTATTTGTGCATTGTTGCAGATCATGTCATGTGATGGGTTCCTGCACCCTCCTTATTGTCAGTTTCAGTCTCGAGCCAGAATATATTAGTTCACAGAACATATGCATGTATTGTGATTGTGTTCCGAGTGCATTCCACATCATTGTGCTTGTGATGCAATTGATATGTCAGTTTTAACTCCTTTGGATTCACTGAGCATTATTATGTGACTATTGTATTTTAAAAATTATTTGTTCCTGGGATGTGGGTGTAGCTGGCAAGGACAGCATTTATCGCCCATTCCTAACTGTCCTTGAAAAGATGGTGGTGAGCCGCCTCTTACCCCCACAGTGCTGTTGGAGGGAGTTCCAGGATTTTGACCTAGCAACAATGAAGAAACAGCGATATATTTCAAGTCAGAATGGTGTGCAACTTGGAGGGGAACTTGCAGGTGATGGTGTTCCCATGTGCCTACTGCCCTTGTCCTTCTCGGCGATAGAGGTCATGGGTTGGGGAGGTGCTGCTGGAGAAGCCTTGGCAAGTTGCTGCCGTGCATCTTGTAGATGGTACCAACTGCAGCCACGGTGTGCCGGTGATCGAGGGAGTGAATGTGGTAGATGGGATGCCATCAAATGGGTTGCTTTGTCCTGGATGGTGTCCAGCTTCTTGAGTGTTGTTGGAGTTGCACGTTGAGAGCATTCCATCAGACTCTTGACTTGTGCCTAGAGATGATGGAAAGGCTTTGGGGATCAGGAGGTGAGACACTTGCCACAGAATACCCAGCCTCTGACTGCTCTTGCCACAGTATTTGTGGCTAGTTCAGTTAAGTTTCTGGTCAATAGTGATTCCCAGGATCTTGATAGTGGGGGGATTTGGCGATGGTAGTGCCATTGAATGTCAAGGGGCGGTGGTTAGACTCTCACTTGTTGGCATGAATGTCACTTGCCACTTATCAGCCCAAGCCTGAAGTCTTCCAGGTCTTGCTGCATTTGGGCATGGACTGCTTCATTATTTGAGGAGCTGTGAATGGAATTAATATTGCAATCATCAACGAACATCCCCAATTCTGACCTTATGATGGAGGGAAGGTCATTGATGAAGCAGCTGAAGATGGTCGAGCCCAAGACATTATCCTGAGTAACTCCTGCAACGTTCTCCTGTGGCTGAGATGATTGGCCTCCAACAACGACAATCATCTTCCTTTGTGCTAGGTATGACTCCAGCCAGTGGAGAGTTTTGCCCCTGATGCCCATTGACTTCAATTTTACTCGGTATCCTTGATGTCACACTCAGTTGAATGCTGCCTTGATGTCAAAGGAAGTAACTTTCACCATATCTGGAATTCAGCTCTTTTGCCCATGTTTGGACCAAGACTGTAATGAGGTCTGGAGCTGAGTGTTCCTAACGGAACCCAAACTGCAGGGTTGACTGGACTAGGTGTGCTGTTGTCGTACCTGAAACCTGTGCCGAGGTCGATGACTTTTATTTTTATGATTGTCTTTTGTAGTGTTGGGGAAAACTGAGTGGCTTGCTAGGCTATTTCAGAAGGCAGTTAAGAGTCAACCACATTGCTGTGGGTCTGGAGTCACATATAGGCCAGACCAGGTGAGGACAGCAGATTTCCTTCCCTAAAGGACATTAGTTTTGGGTTTTTTACAACAATCCGATTGTTTTAATGATCACCATTACTGATACTGATTTTTTTTTTTATTCCAGATTTATTTAATTATCTGAATTTAAATTTCCGAGCTGCCGTGGTGGGATTAGAACTCTCTCTCTTTTGGATTATTAGTCCAGTAACATAACCACTATGCTACCGTTCCAGTAGGAGATATAAATCATTGAGTCTAAACAAACAATATAGGGGGCATGTGGGTTGTACAGATGTTGTACTGTTTTGTTTTGTTTCTTTGTTTCTTCTATGTGTTGCTTCTAAGCTCCTTTTTAATAAATCCTGGTTTTTGCTGTGTTCAGTTATTGTACATTACAATCCTGACATTAAGGAATGGGATACACAATGTTTCAAATGTGTATTGTTTTGGTGAAGCCCAACGTTGAAATCTTTTTTTCCCAGGGCTATAAGCTTGCATTTGGCCTTTACAAAGGGACTGAGAACCGGTGGGGAGGAGGTGTTGCCACTATTATCCTAAATCCTGAAGATGATGTGTGGGGAGTTATATGGCGTTTGAAAGCTGCCGATCGTCAGTCTTTAGATGAGCAAGTATTGTTTTGTGTACTTGTTTAATATTTGTAAATAAATTCTCTTTTTAAAAGTTTATTTCTATAAAGACCTGGAAATTGGCCATCATCACTATTTCAATCAGATACTGTGATTTGTTTTTAAATCTGATTTGCGTTCAGGCTTATCGCATCAGACATGCATACACCTATTTGTGTATAGAAATCAACGTAATCTTTATTTAGGACAGGCTCCAAGTATTTTTTTAAAAACAGCAACGTTGACCATAGCAATATGAGCGCCTGGTGCTATGGGTCAGCCTTAACTTGCACGATGCAGTGGTCATCGCTATCCTAGGGCCAAGGTCAGCCAATATCTCTTCCTCTGTAGAAGATTCACTGCAGCTCCCCACTGTTATATATGTAACCAGCATTCTACTGCCACCAGAGGATGTATCTGTTAGGGATCCCAGCATCCCTTGGGAGCATGGTATATAAGCAGGCCTCCCATGCTGTACCAACACTCGAGTTAGAATAAAGAGACTAAGGTCACACTTACTCACGTCTACAGTACTCAATCACATTACTTTATTCTGGACATAACACCCACCTAGGTGAAGACCTTCTCCCTTTTATACCCTTTATCAATACTACACAGCAGCTTTGGCCGCAACCTCCCACCGCTTTCCCATTGTTCCATTGTTTCGTAGATTTTACATAAACTTTATTACTTTTATCTGAGCAGATGGGATCCTTTTGCTGAATTAACACTGTGTCCTTGCAAATGGCACCAAGAAATACTAACTACCCTAGTACATTATTTCCATTGCTGATTACTATTCTGTTGGTACCCAGGCCGACAGACCCCTCTAGTCAACCTCAGCACTTGCCACAAGGGCATTTGTACATGTATCTGTTTCCGCAGATTTCACTTTCTTATCCATTGTCCATGAAGGCCCGTCTGCTCAAACCTACAAACCAGTCCAGACATTGATTAGCTATTTCAAAATATTGTGGCTTAAAGCTGTATTATGTTTCTCTGGTGAAAAGTTAACATTTCACACAACCACGATATGCTCAGTAACCTTGTATTTTTTTTTTAAATCAAATACCTGTGGTCGGTCAGTCAATCAATATTACCCTTCACACTTTCTGTTCTGATCATCTACATTCACCCAAAGTTAGTACACATCACCAAAGAACTGCTGCTAAACAGACATTCCAGTGTGGTCAATCATTTGGAGAACACTTGCAATTCTCTTACACTGCACTACAACACTTCTTTTCCACTGTTTACTGGACAACTTAACAGTGCAAAATATTTTCTTAAATTTAATATGCAAGTGGCCATTAGGAGCATGCCATTGTCAAGGGGCTAAAGATTGCAAAACAGAAGAAAAATGGAGGCCGAGGAAGATGAAAAAGGTGCCTGATAGATGTAGTTGGGAAGAACTTTAAACCATTCAATCTCATTTAGCATTAATGAGGATGTTTAAGCATGGATTGTTGAGCTGGATGGTCACTGCTTTTGCCATACCTAACCACTCCAGAAGAGTAAGATGGGAGGCTGGCTGGATAAGTAGTTAGCTATGGAGCTAACTTTTCATGGAAAAAATACTATAGGTAGGAACCTGTACTCTGCTAGATAAATTGTAACTCCTCACAGTTAGCATAATAAAAGAAGTGATTGATTCTGAACATAAAATATGTAAACATTACACAATCCAATATGGTCATGTTTTTTTTTTAAAGTTATTTCTTCCATAAATTTGGTTCTGTAGTTTGCAGGTTCCCAAATGTAATCTCTCTGCCCTTTTGGTTATGAAAAGAAATAAATACTAATGTGAATTACGATTTAAAAACTGTAATTTCAACCTGTCCTAAATATTGCAGAGCCAGTCAGAATTGCATTTTCTCAGCATATCACAACTCCAGATCAGTTCAAGGCAAGCATGAAGCCACAGTGCCTTGTGCAATGAACAGTTCTGGAGTGGAGTTCTTCTCTGTTGAGGAACACCCTGATTTAAAAAAAAAAAAAATTCATAAACCTTTTTTTTTCCAGTCACCTACAAGAGGGTCTAGAATAAGGCCAGTGTAGAGTTAAAGCCTTGAATATTTATTTTATTTTACAAAAATACATGGTTTTGCTTTTAAAACTCTAGATTTATGCATTTGGTTTATTATGTACATATGTGTGGTTACAGTGATGTTTTAGGATGTAATTCCTTTGATTGAGCCATCATTAAGGATTGTGATTTCAGGGAATGGTATTCAAGGGACTAATTGTGCTACTACTTTTGGTTACATTGTAGTTTTCATTTTCTTTTAACATTGCATTGTTATGCTTCTTATGATCTATATTATAATGATGCTGGGTGTATTGGGAAGTTTCAAAAGAGGGAACTTTTCATTCAGACTTGTTTATGATTTAGCTATTATGTATATGACCCAGAAGAAGTGCAGTTGAAGGACAAGACAGACTTTTATCCTATTTTGTTTTAGATGGAATTTAAATATGTTGCCATGTAAATGTGAAATCCCTCAGCTTAATTGTGTTTTTTAAAATAAGTATAAATTTAATCCCATCACCAGTAAGAAAATATTTTGGCATTTTAAAGTTATTAATTGCATATCTGCTTTGTGTTAAGCTGCTGTTGGGGGAGGGAGGGAGGGGAGTGCTGCAGTAATTAAATATCTTTTTTTTTCCCTCTCCTCCCTCTCCCCCCCCCCCCCCCCCCCCCCAAAAACAGTCAAGAAGGTGTGAAGAAAGGGGTATACAGTCCAATTGAGGTTAAAGTTGAACGGGAAGATACAGGAGAAGAAGTGACATGTCTGACCTACCAGATGAATTATTTTAATTACTCCCTTACATCCCCACTTTACAAAGAGGTATGTTTTTTTTTTAAAGTCTTCCACTGTAACAGACTTAGATGAGAATTAAGACAGGAAAATTCCTCTGATCCATAATGCACATGGCTATTTAACCTTCTTGAGTAATTCATATTTTTTTGTGTCTAGGTGTAGAAAAATCCAAACCATTTACATGCTAATGTTTGAAAGTAGCTGAATAAGTGTTTGTATTTATCAACAATCCAAAGTTGTACATAAGAACACAAGAAATAGGAGCAGGAGTAGGCCAAATATTTGGCCCTTCGAGCCTGCTTTGCCATTCAATAAGATCATGGTTGATCTGATCATGGGCTCAGCTCCACTTCCCTGCCTGCTCCCCATAACCCTATACTACCTCATCGCTCAAAGATCTGTCTATCTCCACCTTAAATATATTCAATGACCCAGCCGCCACAGTTCTCTGGGGCAGAGAATTCCATAGATTTACAACCCTCTGAGAAGAAATTTTTCCTCATTTCCATTTTAAATGGGCGGCCCCTTATTCTAAGACTCTGTCCTCTAGTTTTAGTTTCCCCAATGAGTGGAAATAACCTCTCTGCATCCACCTTGTCGGGCCCCCTCATCTTGCCATTGTTTCAGCTGATGAGTTGGCAGCTTCAAATGTCAAGTTAAAGCTCCCAGCTGATTCAGTTATCTTCCCTTGGTCATTAGCTTCTCTAAACTGCATTTCCACTACAGATTCAGAATGCTGCAAGTCTTTACACAAGTCACCATCCAGTCTGACCTCATTACCTCTCTCACCATTCACTTCTATCGCTTCGATCATCTCTACTTCACCTGCTATCAATTCCATCAGTATGGGTGCACTTTATACTCTCTCACCTTGGTCTTCAGAATCCCACCACAATCAGCCCACACACCAATGGCACCAATAACACCAACCTTCTCCGCAATCAACTGATGCTGTGCACAACAGAGGGCATCAGCACCCGACCATATTGCTACCAGGTATGGCCTCACCATGGCCAGATTTATTTCACTTGACACTCTACACCCTGGCTGCCACATGATTTGCCAGGTTGGCACCACCCCACACCAACAGCTTAAAACATCCCTACAATGCCCAAGCCATTCCTTTCACATTCCTCACGATTGCGGGGGTACCCTTGTCTCAATTTACGGCAACTCACTAAGCCACTTCCAAAGGTTCACACACATCTGTCCAAGAACACAAAGTGTTGAAAATTAAGATTTCGATGTTTGACAACACATTCACCAAAACTTCGCATGAACATTGGCTAAAACACCCAAGTGCCTACCTTTGTGTGTTGTTAGTTGATATGATTGGACTAGGATGGTGGCAAGTAAGATGGGGAAGTGATAATGTAAATAATCCCATGCAGCCTGGTCCTCCTGATGAAATCCCTGCTTGTGTCCTTTACAATGTGCAACCATGCATTGATTTCCTGGGGAGGTCGCTTCCGTCCATTGGAAAGGAAGAGAACCTCCCTGCGTACTGTGATTCCCTCTATAAGAATATGGAGGAAGTCATGGGACAGCCTAGGTGCAGCCCTGTACCTTTGTGCAGTGCTCATTAGTGTTTTCAGCACCTCAATGCTGTGGAACACTGACAGCAAAAATGTCAACATAAATTTGCACATGGTCCCTTTTAAAGAAACCGGCCGATGTGTCATCAAATGTCATCAGACCCACTTCCTTCAATTGGCTGGGAAATGCACTGTGCTTGTAAAGCCCGCCCAATCAGGGGGAAAATCATTCTACAAGGTGAGCTGGAGCCAGCAGTGAGGTCAGGGCCTGCTACGGACCCGCCAAGGTAAGGAAAATCTTGGCCTGAGTGTGCAAAAAACTTGATTCTTAGAATGTATTGTATTAGTTATTTTGCAATCCAAACCTGCTTATTATTAATGGCCCAAAAATTGCAGTCCGCAGCATACCTCTGGATCTAAAAGAATATGCATCTACCTGATGGCTGCTATCCTACATAAACTTGCGTTCTGACGCTGCATGGTGGAGGGCAGCGTAATGGCCCATGGATCCCAAGGACACTGCCTGTGTGGAAGCGCACCTAGGATCATGTGGGCCTCATCCTCAAATCGGGAAACAGAATTAGAATTTACATCACTTCAGAAGGGAGTCCTGTAATCAGATTTCATTGCAATTTACAGGATTGGAATTTAATTTCTAATTAATCTCATTCCACAAACTTCACTACATCTTGGTTCTGTTAGTAAATATTTAATTTTGCTGATAATTATCGACTTTATTAAAACTCAAATCTTTGCAGAAACCAGAAAAACTAATTTGATACAATTAAACTATGTGGATTTCAAGATGAAAATGGTTTAAAAATGCCTGATGTCTGTTTGTCTCAACCATAAAATTTCTGTATGTAATTGCTGGGCAGCTGATAGGCAATTAGTCCAACTCTATGCCAGCAATTGGTTTTTCTTTGGCCGTGCGGATGATCTGTCAATGTGTACGAACATGACGGATCGCAAGTTTGTCTCAATGCACGTAGCATTTGTAACAAAATAGATGAGTTGACGGCACAAATTGAGACGAACAGGTATGATCTGATAGCCATTAGAGTCGTGGTTGCAAGGTGACCAGGACTGGGAATTAAATATTCAGGGGTACTTGACAATCCGGAAGATCAGACAGAAAGGAAAAGGAGGTGGGGTAGCTCTATTGAGAGAGGATGGAATCACTGCAATAGTAAGAAACTATATTGGCTCAAATGATAAGGGTGTTGAAACAATTTGGATGGAGATAAGGAACAATAAGGGGAAAAAGTATCTGGTGGGCGTAGTCTACAGGCCCTCTAACAGAAGCAACTCTGTTGATCGGAGCATACACCAGGAAATAGTGGGGGTTTGTAAAAAGGGAACAGCAATAATCATGGGTGATTTTAACCTCCATATTGATTGGACAAATCAAATTGGTCAGGGTAGCCTTGAGAAGGAGTTCATAGTGCATAAGGGACGGCTTCCTTGAGCAATATGTAACGGAACTGACCAGGAGGCAGGCTATCTTAGATCTGGCCCTGTGTAATAAGACAGGATTAATAAACAATCTCCTAGTAAAGGATCCCCTCTGAATGAGTGATCATAGCAGGATTGAATTTCAAATTCAGATGGAGGGTGAGGAAGTTGGATCTCTAACCAGCGTATTAAGCTTAAAAAAAGGAGACTATGAAGGTATGAGGGCAGAGTTGGGTAAAGTGGACTGGGAAAATAGATTAAAGTGTAGGACGATTGATGAACAGTGGTGTACATTTCAGGAGATATTTCACAATTCTCAAGAAAAATATATTCCAGTGAGGAGAAAAGGGTACAAGAGAAATGATAGCCATCCGTGGCTAACTAAAGAAAGAAGGGTATCCAATTTAAAAACAAGGGCATACAAAGTGTCAAAAACTAGTGGGAGGACAGAAGACTGGGAAGCTTTTAAAAGCCAGCAAAGAACGACGAAAAAAATGATTAAGAAAGGGAAGATAGACTATGAAAGTAAACTAGCACAAAATATAAAAACCGATAGCAAGAGTTTCTATAGGTATATAAAAAGGAAAAGTGGCTAAAGTAAATGTTCGTCCCTTAAAGGACGAGACCGGGGAACGAGTAATGGGGAGCATGGAGATGGCCGAAACTCGGAACAAATATTTTAGAAACATAGAAAATAGGTGCAGGTGTAGGCCATTCGGCCCTTTGAGCCTGCACCACCATTCAATGAGTTCATGGCTGAACATGCAACTTCAGTACCCCATTCCTGCTTTCTCGCCATCCCCCTAGTAGTAAGGACTACATCTAACTCCTTTTTGAATATATTTAGTGAATTGGCCTCAACAACTTTCTGTGGTAGAGAATTCCACAGGTTCACCACTCTCTGGGTGAAGAAGTTTCTCCTCATCTCGGTCCTAAATGGCTTACCACTTATCCTTAGACTGTGACCCCTGGTTCTGGACTTCCCCAACATTGGGAACATTCTTCCTGCATCTAGCCTGTCTAAACCCGTCAGAATTTTAAACGTTTCGATGAGATCCCCTCTCATTCTTCTGAACTCCAGTGAATACAAGCCCAGTTGATCCAGTCTTTCTTGATATGTCAGTCCCACCATCCCGGGAATCAGTCTGGTGAACCTTTGCTGCACTCCCTCAATAACAAGAATGTCCTTCAAGTTAGGAGACCAAAACTGTACACAATATTCCAGGTGTGATCTCACCAAGGCCCTGTACAACTGTAGTAACACCTCCCTGCCCCTGTACTCCAATCCCCTTGCTATGAAGGCCAACATGCCATTTGCTTTCTTAACCGCCTGCTGTACCTGCATGCCAACCTTCAATGACTGACGTACCATGACATCCAGGTCTCGTTGCACCTCCCCTTTTCCTAATCTGTCACCATTCAGATAATAGTCTGTGTCTCTGTTTTTACCACCAAAATGGATAACCTCACATTTATCCACATTATACTTCATCTGCCATGCATTTGCCCACTCACCTAACCTATCCAAGTCACTCTGCAGCCTCATAGCATCCTCCTCGCAGCTCACACTGCCTCCCAACTTAGAGTCATCTGCAAATTTGGAGATACTACATTTAATTCCCTCGTCTAAATCATTAATGTACAATGTAAACAGCTGGGGTCCCAGCACACAACCTTGTGGTACCCCACTAGTCACTGCCTGCCATTCTGAAAAGTACCCATTTAGTCCTACTCTTTGCTTCCTGTCTGCCAACCAGTTCTCAATCCACGCCCGCACACTACCCCCAATCCCATGTGCTTTAACTCTGCACATTAATCTCTTGTGTGGGACCTTGCCGAAAGCCTTCTGAAAGTCCAAATGCTTCACATCAACTGGTTCTCCCTTGTCCACTCTACTGAAACATCCTCAAAAAATTCCAGAGGATTTGTCAAGCATGATTTCCCTTTCACAAATCCATGCTGACTTGGACCTAGCATGTCACCTCTTTCCAAATGCGCTGCTATAACATCCTTAATAATTGATTCCATCATTTTACCCACTACCGATGTCCGGCTGACCAGTCTATAATTCCCTGTTTTTTCTCCTTTTTTTAAAAAGTGGGGTTACATTGGCTACCCTCCACTCCATAGGAACTGATCCAGAGTCTATGGAATGTTGGAAAATGACTGTCAATGCATCTGCTATTTTCAAGGCCACCTCCTTAAGTACTCTTGTATGCAGTCCATCAGGCCCTGGGGATTTATCGGCCTTCAATCCCATCAATTTTCCCAACACAATTTCCTGACTAATAAGGATTTCCCTCAGTTCCTCCTTCTTACTAGACCCTCTGACCCCTTTTATATTCAGAAGGTTGATGGTGTCCTCCTTAATGAATACCGACCCAAAGTACTTGTTCAATTGGTCTGCCATTTCTTTGTTCCTATTTATGACTTCCCCTGATTCTGACTGTAGGGGACCTACGTTTGTCTTTACTAACCTTTTTCTCTACATATCTAGAGAAGCTTTTGCAATCCGTCTGAATGTTACCTGCAAGCTTCCTCTCGTACTCTCTTTTCCCTGCCCTAATCAAACCCTTTGTCCTCCTCTGCTGAGTTCTAAATTTCTCCCAGTCCCTGGGTTCGCTGCTATTTCTGGCCAATTTGTATGCCACTTCCTTGGCTTTAATACTATCCCTGATTTCCCTTGATAGCCATGGTTGAGCCACCTTCCCTTTTTTATTTTTACGCCAGACAGGAATGTACAATTGTTGTAGTTCATCCATGCGGTCTCTAAATGTCTGCCATTGCCCATCCACAGTCAACCCCTTAAGTATCATTTGCTGATCTATCCTAGCCAATTCATGCCTCATACCTTCAAAGTTACCCTTCTTTAAGTTCTGGACCATGGTCTCTGAATTAACTGTTTCATTCTCCATCCTAATGTAGAATTCCACCATATTATAGTCACTCTTCCCCTTAACATATTTGTATCAGTACGGTAGAGGACACTAACAATATTCCAACAGTGGATAGTCAAGGGGCTATAGGGGGTGGAGGAACTAACACAATCACAATGACTAAGGAGGTGGTACTCAGTAAGATAATGGGACTAAAGGCGGATAAATCCCCTGGACCTGATGGCTTGCATCTTAGGGTCTTAAGAGAAGTAGTGACAGGGATAGTGGATGCATTGGTTATAATTTACCAAAATTCCTTGGATTCTGGGGAGGTCCCAGCAGATTGGAAAACTGCAAAAGTAACGCCCCTATTTATTTAAAAAGAAAAGGAGGCAGACAAAAAGCAGGAAACTATAGACCAGTTAGCCTAACATCTGTGGTTGGGAAAATGTTGGAGTCCATTATTAAAGAAGCAGTATCAGGACATTTAGATAAGCAAAATTCGGTCAGGCAGAGTCAGCATAGATTTATGAAGGGGAAGTCATGTTTGACAAATTTGCTGGAGTTCTTTGAGGATGTAACGAACAGGGTGGATAAAGGGGAACCAGTGGATGTGGTGTATTTGGATTTCCAGAAGGCATTTGACAAGGTGCCACAAAAGGTTACGGGGTTGGGAGTAATATATTAGCATGGATAGAGGATTGGCTAACTGAGTCGGGATAAATGGTTTATTCTCTGGTTGGCAACCAGTAACTAGTGGGGTGCCACAGGGATCAGTGCTGGGACCCCCAACTATTTACAATCTATAAACGACCTGGAAGAAGGGACTAAGTGTAATGTAGCCAAGTTTGCTGACGATACAAAGATGGGATAAAAAGCAATGTGCGAGGACACAAAATCTGAAAGGATATACAGGTTAAGTGAGTAGGCAACAATTTGGCTGATGGAGTATAATGTTGGAAAGTGTGAGGTCATGCACTTCGGCAGGAAAAAAATCAAAGAACAAGATATTATTTAAATGGAGAAAGATTGCAAAGTGCCACAGTACAGCGGGACCTGGGGGTACTTGTGCCTGAAACACAAAAGGATAGTATGCAGGTACAGCAAGTGATCAGGAAGGCCAATGGTATCTTGGCCTTTATTGCAAAGAGGATGGATATATAAAAACAGGGGTCTTGTTACAGCTATACAAGGGATTGGTGAGGCCACACTTGGAATACTGCATGCAGTTTTCGTTTCTATATTTACGAAAGGATACACTTGCTTTGGAGGCAGTTCAGAGAAGGTTCACTAGTTTGATTCCAGGGATGAGGGGCTTGACTTATGAGGAAAGATTGAGTAGGTTGGGCCTCCACTCATTGGAATTCAGAAGAATGAGAGGTGATCTTAGCGAAACGTGTAAGATTGAGGGGGCTTGACAAGGTGGATGCAGAGAGGATGTTTCCACTGATTGGGGAGATTAGAAATAGAGGGCATGATCTTAGAATAATAGGCTGCCCATTTAAAACCGATGAGGAGGAATTTCTTCTGAGGGTTGTAAATCTGTGGAATTTGCTGCCTTGGAGAGCTGTGGAAGCTGGGACATTGAATAAATTTAAGACAGAAATAGACCGTTTCTTAAATGATAAGGGGTTATGGGGAGTGGGTGGGGAAGTGGAGCTGAGCCCATGATCAGATCAGCCATGATCTTATTGAATGGCAGAGCAGGCTTGAGTGGTCGTATGGTCTATTCCTGTTCCTATTTCTTATGTTTTGTTAAGTTTGGGATTTAGCGCATGTGCAGATTAACTTAACTTAGCGCCTATTAACTTAAGCGGTAGGAAAACCTAGAAGGGAGTATTTCTTCAAATCACTTCTCATTCCATTGAAGAAAATATAATCGATTTTTGTTTTGATGTTTTAGATTCTTGCTGGCAGGGAGGGTCAAAAGTCATCTTGGACCCTATTCTTCTAGATAGTAGGGGAGTACTTTGAACAAAAGTACTTTTCTGAGACCTTGCCTCCCCTTTAGTACTAACATTGTATTGTAATGTTCTACTATTGTGATTAAACTTAGGGTTACCGCTTCACTTATGATTGCTAAAGATTAATGGAGAGATTAGGAGACTTCATACAACTTCCTGTACACTTTGTAGCTGGGGACCCTCCTAGTGGGGTATAGCCACTCATCCTTGACTGGTGAGAAGTTTAAGAATACTGGTAAGGAAATAATGTGGATTCTCCTCTTCCACCGTATGTATACGATCAATTATATGATCTACAATCAGCATTGGATTTAAGGATGATGCTGTCTTTGCACAGTTTTCTTTTTTATAATGCACTTTTGAGGTCGTCATTTGGGAGTGACATGCATTCCAAAGGGGACATCAATCATCCTCCTCCGCCGCCGCCGCCGCCACTACATGGGTTCTCAGGTGACTGAACAGTCCAATGCTGGGCCTACAGTCTCCGTCACAGGTGGGACAGATGGGGTGGGTGGGGTGGGGGAGGGGGGGCTGGGTTTCCGCACGCTCCTTCCGCTGTCTATGCTTGGTCTCAGTGAAGAGACTCTGTTCAGCACCTTCCCAGATGCTTTTCCTCCACTTTGGGTGGTCTTGGGCCAAGGAATCCCAGGTGTCAGTGGGGAAGTGGGAATGTTGCAGCTTTTCAAGGAGGCTTTGAGTTTCGAGTGTGATATTTTGTAGCCTCTGGGTACCCTTTATACAACTGATACATTTTGCAAATAACGGCTTTCCATTTTGTATAACTTCACTATAGTAAATAGATGTTTTCACCTTTATTTACTTGAATTATGTTTTGCAGATAATGTGTGCAGGTGCAAAACAAAGTGGTTTGCCTGCTGAATATATTAAGAAGTTGAATGCTATAAGGACTAATAATCACAATGGAACAACTCTATTTACAACGGAAATTAGAGATATTTTGCGTCAACTATAAAATAACACATCTGTGTAAAACTCTGGTTTTTGAAAAGTCATAGTTATACTGTGTCTCGAAGGCAGATGTATTTTAAACATGCTGAACCCTTGGTTAAGTTGACTTCAGTTTGGAATACAAAATTGTAGAAATTTAGAAACTCGACTGAAATAATGACAGTAGCGCTGCAGTACTTAGTTTTAAAGGCCTGGATTTTGCAATGGGAATGACGGCGTTACTATCGACATTCGCCGGCATTACCCTCTGAAACTGATCATAACTTCAGGATTTGGTGCATGTGCAGATAAACTCGGAAATCCTGAAATTGAGGTCATTCATTCTCTGCTCTGCCACTGGTTGCGCTGTGGAACTCCCATAGCCAGCAATCAGTGAAATCATTTCTGACAAACGCCCCCTTTTCTGCTCTAATATTGCTGTTAAACACCCCATTTTATGGGCTCAAGTTTTGGCCTGAGTTGCTCTTTTTTTGGAGCAACTAGTTTAGAATGGAGCATCTTAGAAATTGCAATTCTCGGCATTTAGTTTGCTCCAGTTCTAGTCAGTTAGAATAGTTTCATTTTAGAACAGATTTTTTTTTCAAAAAGGGGGCGTGTCCAGCCACTTGCGCATGTTTTGCAAGTTTAGGCAGCAAAAACTTACTCCAAACTAACTTAGAATGGAGTAAGTGTAGATTTTTGTATGCTCAAAAAAATCTTGCCTACACTTAGAAATCAGGCGTAGGGATCGAGAGATGGGGGGGGTGTTTACAAACATTAAACACTTCACTTTTACAAATAAAGAGCCATCATCAATAATAAATGATAAATAAATCAACCAATCAATCAATAAATAAATTTAAAAAAAATAGCACTCAAAATTATTTCTAATGGTGGTGATGGAGGAGATGGAGATGGAGGAGGAGATGGAGGGGGGGTAGGTAGAGGAAGATGGAGGGGAGGGGGGTAGGTAGAGGAAGATGGAGGGGAGGGGGGGTAGGTAGAGGAAGATGGAGGGGAGGGGGGTAGGTAGAGGGAGAGGGAGAGGAGTAGGTAGAGGAAGATGGAGGGGAGGGGAGTAGGTAGAGGAAGATGGAGGGGAGGGGGGTAGGTAGAGGAAGATGGAGGGGAGGGGGGTAGGTAGGGGAAGATGGAGGGGAGGGGGGTAGGTAGAGGAAGATGGAGGTGAGGGAGGGAGAGGATGATGATGAACGGGCCCCGCCGATGACTTCGGGCGGGGTCCGCACGCAGCGAGAGGACGGGTGGGCGAGCCCCGACGACGACGCAGCCAGCTCCAACGGGGGACTTTGGGCAGGGCCTGCTCCCAGCGAGAGGCCGGGCGGGCACCGCCGCCGCCCGTTCCCAGGAGGACTTTGGGCGGGGCCCGCCCCCAGCGACAGGCTGGGCGGCCCCGCCGACAAGGTAAGATGCGTCAGGTCACTCAGCCTGGGATAGGGGCGACGTCCCTTCGGCCTGGGATAGGGTCGTCGCCCCGGAGACAGAGCGCGCTGGGAGGGCCAGGAGCTACTGCGCACGTGCGCAGCTGCCGGCACTGTTTTTGGTGCAGGGCTGTAGCTCCGCCCCCAGCAGCTCCAGCTGCGCCACGCCGAACTGGAAATGGGCCTACAGATATTGGAGAATCGCGAGGTAAGTATTCGACACAATTTTTGTTCTACAAATTAGGTGGGCCTCTCCGATGTGCGCAGTTCTAGCGGGAGTCTGAAACTTGAGCCCAAAAAGGTACACCTTTTTGAAAGAGGTATAACTGGGGTTTTAACAGCCTATTGACTGCTGAACAACAGTTCTGTCCCTGAAAAACTAACTTTATATTTGTGGAATGAAAAATGTCTCCATTATGATTTAAAAATTACTAGATTTTTAAAATAATAAAGTTTGATATTTTAACTTCTACCTTAACCCCGTTTGTATATCCCATGCTTTATTTTGCTCTTCGTATTTAAAACAAAATGTAAAAAGTGAATAAGTGCTTTTTTAATTCCGGTTTGCTATCTGTAAGAATCCTTCAATTTGATTGGCTGCTTAGACAGCTTGATGACATCACTGCTGCTGTATGCTGGGGATCCCCTTTTGACAGCACTACAATCAACTTAGTCAAGAAAACTCATGTTTTCACCAGCGAGATCTCTAGATATTGTGGGTAGCTTTCTTCAGGTCAGCGGCGATCTCTGTCATTTTGCTGCTGACTGCAAATTCCAGGCCAAGATGTTCTTTACATTATTTAAATTGCACTGTGGTTGGGTCGAGGTTTTTAATCACTTTTTACACATCTAATGTTTAAAGTTTTTGTGATTCATATTTATTTTAACATGTTGATCTTGGACAAATTAAGTCTTCAAACTGTGATTCCTTAGCTCTTAATTGTAAAGCACTTTTGCCATTGCCCTATGATCTGCTAATAAAAGACCTGGCCTAGTTTTTACTTCGATTGTGCCATACTGCAATGGTCATGTTGGACAATCATAGAACGGTTACAGCACAGAGGAGGCCATTTGGCCCGTCGAGCCTGTGCCAGCTCTCTGCAAGAGCACTTCAGCTAGTCCGGCTCCCCTGCCCTTTCACCGTAGCCTTGCAAAAAAATTTAAGTTGGGTACTTATCCAATTTCCTTTCGAAAACCATGATTGAATCTGCCTCTACCACCCTTTCAGGCAGTGCATTCCAGATCCTAACCACTCTGCGTAAAAACTTCCTCATGTCGCCTTTAGTTCTGCCAATCACCTTAAATTTGTGTCCTCTAGTTCTCCACCCTTCTGCCAATGGGAAGTTTCTATCTAATCTGTCTATAACTCGCGATTATCTGGGAAAATGTTAAAATTGGGAGTCATTATGACCTCGGTTTAGGATTTGGGGACATCTTTTAAGGATTGGGTGCCTTTTTGTCTGATTTTTTTTTTAATATAGTTATATTTCAGATTATGAATTTCTGGATATCCTGTTATTCGGCAAGCAAGCAAGCATGCTAGTCCTGTTACTTTAATAGGGCCCCAAGCAAAATAGAAGCAGCATCTGGAATGTGAGCAAATACAGTTTGGCTTCATTGAGAGTAATGAGAATGAATCTTTTTTTAAAAAAAGATAAATTCCATTTGTGGAAGTTGTGTAGTTTGAAGGACTTTCAGATGCTGATCAGTCTAGAATCCAAATAATTTACTGAAGTTTAAACATCTAAAACTAAACAGCTTTAAAAGTTTGTAAACAGTAGAATTGTGATATTTTGCTGAACAATAAATGTTTATAGCTAGTGTGTGCTGACAACCACCAAGGTTCTGGATTGTGCACAGCTGAGTTGGACATATTGCATCTGCTGAGAGAACTGATGCAGACTAGCAGCTAAAGGATGGGCTATACTTACAACTGGGATCCCTGAATTTATATAATCAATGTAAGTGCATTCCAATTATTTCAGCTGATTAGAATTAAACATTTAATTTAGAGTCCATTTTTGTGTGACACTGATAAATGCTAACAAAATAGTTTTTTTCAATTTATGTGTGTGTGGGTTCAGATAATGATTCTCCTTTTTAATTAATGAACCATTAATACAGTTTTGCATTTTAAAAGAATAGTTTGATATTTTGCTATAATTTGCAGTCAACCTTCACTATTTTCTTTCCGGATAAAACACCACCAACAACATTAACCAAAACTAACAGTTTCCTGTTTCATTTACTTCAATGCAATTTTAATTTATTATATTATCTGCTAACAGAATTGTATCTACAGCTATTGCAGGTATGACAACATTTGCAACAGTTTTTATTAGTGGTTCCTGTCTACAAAACAAAAAAATATTTAGTACATTTTCTGTATCATAATCCAGTGAATCAATAGAGGTTGGTGAATCAACTGTTCTTGGTGTATTTTATTGATCCATAAAATAGGAATATTCATTTTATTTGAATAAACTAATTTGTCTGCTCTACAGATCTAAATACAGCAAATTAACTCTGAAGACCTTGTGGATTATATACTGTTTTTAGCATATTGTCACCTATCATTTTTATTTCCTTCAATAGAACTGAAAATTCAGTTTAATGATCCTGCTAGGAAAGAATTGCTGGGGAGACACTTCAGTACAGAAATCAAGAGGGAGAACATAGAGCAATTAATGGTCACAAACTTAAAAATAAATAAGAATGATGACTTTGAGTAATAAAGTTTATATTTTTTTAAAAAGGAAGCTGAAAGGAAAAAAATATTTTTAGAACATATGCTTTGGGGACTTTTGACACTTGTAACTGACAAATGAGGCTACGTCTCCATATACTATTAACATCAGTGTCATTTTCCATCATAATCTTGTGCCCAGAATAGAAGTCTCACTTTTGTCTGATGGTCACAAAATAGATTAGCTGTACATCACATTTTTTGGAGTTAATAGGGATGTTTGATGTGTGGAATCCCATCACCATGTCTAACTGCCTCCAATACAAACTTAGTATCATCATAGGCAGTCCCTCGAATCGAGGATGACTTACTTCCACGCCAAAAAGTTCACAAGTGTTTCAATGAAGGTCCTAATATTCCAGGTCCCGAACTAAATCTTGAAGGGTGGAGGATGCCTGCGTGTGGATTTTTAAAAAAATGTGTGGTGGCCGTTGCACACCAGCCACCACATGGGCTTGACAGAGCTAGGTCTTTGTCCAGTGGCAAGTGTTATCCAAGACAACTGGAGACCAGCTCTGCTGCACGGACCTAATGCGCACAAATATCGTAGTGTGGGCTGGCCCGTGCTGCCCCTGGGCCCTCGCCTCTTCTGGGCCCTGAACTCGCGCCTCTCCTTGGCCCCGATCGCATTCCTCGACAAACTACTGAAAAATTGACAGCTTTTCTCAATGTGGAGTGCACACCTTCTCCCTATAATGACACATTCCATGCACTTAAATGCAGAGTCACGGTTTAAGGACTCCCAAGTAAGTGTCAGTACAGCTGGAGTTAACCAGTTACAACGGCACAGCTTTACCAGTGCTTCTCGCTGATAAATCTATTTAGTGAGCTAGGACTACCATTGGATCTATAACCTGTACAGTTATCTGGATAGAAAATCTGCAAAACTTCTAGCCCGCCCCCCCCCATGGGCTACTCTTCCCAAGTTGGATGATTAACTTGACCATCCAACTTCCCTTCCAAGTCTCATGCTAGCTGATAATTGTAACGATTCCCTTTCTTCAGGTACTGTCCCCCTCTCTCCAGGATGTTTATTTGCAATAGAAAAATGCTCTGATTGGGTCCCCTTGATCACATGACCTGATTGGTCCCTTTGGAGGATAAGACATGCAGCAGTTTCTCTACATAGGCAAGCCAGTTTTAATTGCACATTAATCAGTGACTGCGAAGTGTAATTCAAGTAATTCTGATTCCAGATAATGAGCTCATTCTCATAAATTAACCACCCCCCGGGCCCAAGTTCCTGCTGTTATGTATTTGCTTCCTGGGTTCTTTGCTTGAGAATTCATAGCAACACATTGCTAATAAACCAACTAGTTCTTAATAGCAAAGATTTAACAATCCCAATACACATCACCAGTTCATCCGCCAGGCTCACAACCACATGCCTCATTGTGAATCCCCTGAACCCAACTGCCTGGGGCTTTATTGAGTCTTGTGAACATCACGTGACTGGCTAAGCCACACACAACTCAACAGCTCAACAACTATTTTAAATTAAATGATAAAGCCAAGTGCCCCCTTATTAAAGGGGCACTAGAACCCACAAATTAACAATAAAACTTTAAGGAACTTAGCAGATCAAATTAAAATTTGGTTGCTGGGCGTGATGTATTCTCAATAACTCTACAACTATTTTAAGTAGAACATAAAATCAAGTGCCCCCTTTTGGCCAAGGCGCGAGAAAAACCTACTGCATGCACCTGGTATTCTGAGGTGGTCACCCATCCAAGTACTAATCAGGCCTGACTGTCTGATCTTGGAAACTAAGCAATGTCTGGCATTTTCAAACTAGTATGCTCTACAAACTTGAGCATACATTAGTGCCTCCCTTTTTTAGAAGCAAGGTATTTATACAATATTTAAAAATTACTTATGATTACAATTTTACAAATTTGACTGCTGAGCCTGATTATCTTGTCAGAGCCCAGGGGAGGCGTGAGTTTGGGGCCCAGGGGCAGCACGGGCCAGCCCACACTGCGGTATGGGTGCAGACTGGGTCCGTGTAGCAGAGCAGGTCTCCAGTCATCTTGGGTAATCCTTGCCACTGGACCAAGACCGAGCTCTGTCAAGCCCCTGTGGTGGCTAATGTGCAACGGTCACCCCACGTTAAAACAATCCACGCACAGGCTTCTTCCATCCTTGAGGATATAGTTTGGGTTCTTATTTCGAAACACCCGTGAGCTCATTCTTTTTTTTGGCGTGGAAGCAAGTCATCCTCGTTTCGAGGGACCGCCTATGAGTGAGTGAGTGATATTGTAAGCTTTTAGCTTCCTCCTGCTCTGACCTCCATTTCTTTACAGTTGGCTGGCAATGCCCATTTTGTATATTCTCAGTTGACTCCGGAGACCTTCTTGGGGAATTTCTGTTTTCAGGGTGTGTAGCCCAGGATTCCTGACCTCTATCTTCCTGTGTCCTCTTGAGTTTCCTTGGAACCCTTGCATCAGTCCTAGTGTTCCCAGTTATCAATATCCTGTCGAGTTGGTTTGCATTTTCTCATTTGCATCTTCTCAACTGAACCCCAACTCCACCTTCGGAAGATACAGGTTCTCTGTGAGATTGTCCCATAATCTGCAGAACCGCCTTCAGCTGGCTGCATCTGAATTGGTAGGAATATAGACGTTGTGTACGTTGAAGTACTTGGACCTGCCAACTCATTATGATCATCTAAGTCAGGCTCATAATTATCTACTCGTGGTACCGAAGGTGCATCACTCTCTAGAAACATTTGATCCACATGAAACTTCCTGATGTATTCACCAATTTTGACCAAGTACTGTTTGGTGCCACATACCTGAATAACTGTACCAATGTCCCATTTGATGGACTTGCCTTTTTCGACAGACTGAGAACTCTGACTCAATCACCCTTCTGAAAGCACCGGTCTTTCGTACCGGAATGATAATGATGTTACTGCACCGATTGTGCCTTCTCTACCTTATCAGACAAGTTCAGTTGCAATAAACTGAGATGGTTCCTTAGCCTGCGCTTCATCAATAATTCAGCATGTTGTAGAATGAGGCGTAGTTCTGTATTTGAAAATAAAATTTGCTAACCTGTGCTTCGTGCTCACCGATGATCCATTCTATAGAACTTGTTTCTGCAAAGCCTCCTTGAAAATCCTGACCAACCTTTCAGTTGCATCATTTAAAGCAGGATGATACGGTGCTACCAAAGTGTATTTGATACTGTTGTGTTTGGCAAAATTCATAAATTGCTTGGACTGAAATTGCGGCCCATTATCTGATACCATTTCGAATGGCAGGCCATGGCATGCAAAAATCTCCCTCAATTCATCCAATGTATGCTCTATAGTCGTAGATGACCCCATATGGCGTGCCTCCAACCATTTCGAATGGCTATCGCTTAGATCCAGAAAATTATCACTGCCCCTCTTGCAAAAATCAATATGTATTCTTTGGAATGGTCTCGTTGGCCAAGTCCATGTTTACAGTGGCGTTTTAGCTGGCATGGTACAGCAGTCTTGACATATAGTACACTTACTAATACTTCTGTCTTTATCCAATCCAGGCCAATAAACAAAACTTCGGGCCACCGCTTTCATGCCTACGATGCCAGTATGCTCACTGAAGTTCCAGCAAGACGTTGGCCTATAGTGCACTGGGAATGACTACTCTCAGGCCCCATTTTAGACATTCCTGCTCACATGATAATTCGTGCTGACGATTAAAGGGCTTTATCCCCTCATCTAAATGTGTCTGATTTTCAGACCACCTTCGCAGGGTGTGCTCATAGGCCTGCTGTAACGTGGCATCTTTCTGTATGCTCTGCAATAACAGAGGTGGTGACCAGAAAGTCCTCATCGACATCTAGAGTGAAGATTGACTGTTCGCAGGCAATTTCACAATTTTCATGAGGCAACCTTGAAAGGGCATCCGCCACTGCATTCTGCTTCGACGTACAATACTCAATTTTGTAATCGTAGTGAGATAATAAAATAGCATCCTGGAAGATGTTATAGATGGAATTGCATCCTGGAAGCTGCCATAGATGGAATTGCCGCCTTTGGGCCTAGGATAGCTTGTAATGATTTGTGATCGGTTACTAGTGTGAATTGTTGTCCCAAAAGAAACTGGTGGAACTTTTTAATACCAAATATAATTGCCAAAGCCTCTTAATCTGGGCATAATTTTGTTAGCTTTTGTTGAGGGTACGCGATGCAAAGGCAACTATTTTTTCCTGTCAAACATTCATAACATGGCTGATCACTGCTCCCACACCATACCCAAAGGCATCACATGCTAGTCGTAGTTCATGACTGTTATAATGGACGCAGTTATAATGGACGAGAACAGCACTACTGCTCAAGCGTTGCTTGCATGTAGAAACATAGAAAATAGGTGCAGGAGTAGGCCATTCGGCCCTTCGAGCCTGCACTACCATTCAATTAGTTCATGGCTGAACATGCAACTTCAGTACCCCATTCCTGCTTTCTCGCCATACCCCTTGATCCCCCTAGTAGTAAGGACTATATCTAACTCCTTTTTGAATATATTTAGTGAATTGGCCTCAACAACTTTCTGTGGTAGAGAATTCCACAGTTTCACCACTCTCTGGGTGAAGAAATTTCACCTCAGCTCTGTCCTAAATGGCTTACCCCTTATCCTTAGACTGTGACCCCTGGTTCTGGACTTCCCCAACATTGGGAACATTCTTCCTGCACCAGTCTAAATCCATCAGAATTTTAAACGTTTCTATGAGATCCCCTCTCATTCTTCTGAACTCCAGTGAATACAAGCCCAGTTGATCCAGTCTTTCTTGATATGTCAGTCCCGCCATCCCAGGATTCAGTCTGGTGAACCTTCGCTGCACTCCCTCAATAGCAAGAATGTCCTTCCTCAAGTTAAGAGACCAAAACTGTGCACAATATTCCAGGTGTGGCCTCACCAAGGCCCTGTACAACTGTAGTAACACCTCCCTGCCCCTGTACTCAAATCCCATAGCTATGAAGGCCAACATGCCATTTGCTTTCTTAACCGCCTGCTGTACTTGCATGCCAACCTTCAATGACTAATGTACCATGACACCCAGGTCTCGTTGCATCTCCCCTTTTCCTAATCTGTCACCATTCAGATAATAGTCTGTCTCTCTCTGTTTTTACCACCAAATTGGATAACCTCACATTTATCCACATTATACTTCATCTGCCATGTATTTGCCCACTCACCTAACCTATCCAAGTCACTCTGCAGCCTCATAGCATCCTCCTCACAGCTCACACTACCACCCAACTTCGTGTCATCCGCAAATTTGGAGATACTACATTTAATCCCCTCGTCTAAATCATTAATGTACAATGTAAACAGCTGGGGCCCCAGCACAGAACCTTGTGGTACCCCACTAGTCATTGCCTGCCATTCTGAAAAGTACCCATTTACTCTTACTCTTTGCTTCCTGTCTGCCAACCAGTTTTCAATCCACGTCAGCACACTACCTCCAATCCCATGTGCTTTAACTTTGCACATTAATCTCTTGTGTGGGACCTTGTCGAAAGCCTTCTGAAAGTCCAAATACACCACATTAGCTGGTTCTCCCTTGTCCAATCTACTAGAAACATCATCAAAAAAATTCCAGAAGATTTGTCAAGCATGATTTCCCTTTCACAGGTCCAAATCAGCATGGATTTATGGTGTCACCTCTTTCTAAATGCGCTGCTATGACATCCTTAATAATTGATTCCATCATTTTACCCACTACCGATGTCAGGCTGATCAGTCTATAATTCCCTGTTTTCTCTCCCTCCTTTTTTAAAAAGTGGGGTTACATTGGCTACCCTCCACTCCATAGGAACTGATCCAGAGTCTATGGAATGTTGGAAAATGACTGTCAATGCATCCGCTATTTCCAAGGCCACCTCCTTTCGTCCTCTGGGATGCAGTCCATCAGGCCCTGCGGATTGATCGGCCTTCAATCCCATCAATTTCCCCAACACAATTTCTTGACTAATAAGGATTTCCCTCAGTTCCTCCTTCTTACTAGACCCTCTGACCCCTTTTTATATCCGAAAGGTTGCTTGTGTCCTCCTTAGTGAATACCGAACCAAAGTACTTGTTCAATTGGTCTGCCATTTCTTTGTTCCCCATTATGACTTCCCCTGATTCTGACTGCAGGGGACCTAAGTTTGTCTTTACTAACCTTTTTCTCTTTACATATCTATAGAAGCTTTTGCAGTCCGTCTTAATGTTCCCTGCAAGCTTCCTCTCGTACTCTATTTTCCCTGCCCTAATCAAACCCTTTGTCCTCCTCTGCTGAATTCTAAATTTCTCCCAGTCCCTGGGTTCGCTACTATTTCTGGCCAATTTGTATGCCACTTCCTTGGCTTTAATACTATCCCTGATTTCCCTTGATAGCCACGGTTGAGCCATCTTCCCTTTTTTATTTTTACGCCAGACAGGGATGTACAATTGTTGTCGTTCATCCATGCAGTCTCTAAATGTCTGCCATTGCCCATCCACCGTCAACCCCTTAAATATCATTCGCCAAACTATTCTAGCTAATTCACGCCTGATACCTTCAAAGTTACCTTTCTTTAAGTTTTGGACCATGGTCTCTGAATTAACTGTTTCATTCTCCACCTTAATGTAGAATTCCACCATATTATGGTCACTCTTCCCCAAGGGGCCTCGCACAACGAGATTGCTAATTAATCCTCTCATTACACAACACCCAGTCTAAGATGGCCTCCTCCCTAGTTGGTTCCTCGACATATTGGTCTAGAAAACCATCCCTTATGCAGGAAATCCTCCTCCACCATATTGCTTCCAATTTGGTTAGCCCAATCTATATGCATATTAAAGTCACCCATGATAACTGCTGCACCTTTATTGCATGCACCCCTAATTTCCTGTTTGATGCCCTCCCCAGCATTACTACTGTTTGGAGGTCTGTACACAACTCCCACTAACGTTTTTTGCCCTTTGGTGTTCTGCAGCTCTACCCATATAGATTCCACATCATCCAAGCTAATGTCCTTCCTAACTATTGCATTAATCTCCTCTTTAACCAGCAATGCTACCCCACCTCCTTTTCCTTTTCTATCCGTCCTGAATGTTGAATACCCTTGGATGTTGAGTTCCCAGCCCTGATCATCCTGGAGCCACGTCTCTAATTCCAATCACATCATATCTGTTAACATCTATTTGCACAGTTAATTCATCCACTTTATTACGGATACTCCTTGCATTAAGACACAAAGCCTTCAGGCTTGTTTTTTTAACACCCTTTGTCCTTTTAGAATGTGTTATATGCATTCTGTTGCTCTTTGTCCCATATCCAATACACACCTTTCTTTAATAAATAATGGAGTAATCCGAGCACCGTTGCTATTCAAGGAAGAAAATGAGCATTATATTGGACCATGCCCAAAAAGGATCGTATTTTAGTAATGTTTTTCAGTTGCGGAGCCATCATGATGGCTTGCACTTTCTCCTTAATTGGTTGGAGACCATTTTCATCAACCATAATCCTAGATAAACCACCTCACACTGTATGAATGCATATTTACTCTTCTTCAGCTTCAGATTATGGTCATTGAACCATCTGAATACTTCTAAGATTTCCAGGCTTTCCTTCTCTATGCCGGTGTCTATCAACACATCATCTTGATTGCACAAACAGTGATTCATTCCCTGTAAGATCTGATTCATGGTAGCCTGAAATATCTTTGGTGAGGACTTGATACCATAGCGCAACTTAATGTATGAATATAAACCTTTGTGTGTGTTGTCTGTCAGATACTGCTGACTATCCTTGTCAATTTTGAGTTGAGCACAGGCATGGGAGAGATCCAGTTTTGTGAAGATTTTGGCTCCTGCCAGTTCTGTATACAGGTCCTGTGATCTTGGTAAATTGTACTGTTCTTCATCAACTGCTCGATTCAGGGTAATTTTATAATCCCCATTGTGCCATACTGTTTTGCCTGCCTTTGGAACTACAACTAACGGGGTGGCCCAGTCACAGCTATCAAGCTTCACTAAAACTCAGTTTTTCTCCAACTTATCAAGCTCTCACTCAACCTGTGATTTTAATGCATGTGGTACCAGCCTTGGTCTACAAAAAACAGGTTTGACATCTGACCTAATCTGAAAATGTGCATTGTATCCCTTCATGCCCTCGTATGAATCCTCAAACATGTTAGCATATTTCTCCAGCAGAGTACCTAGTTGAGACTTAACCATTTCTGTACTACAGATGCTATATCAACCCAAATGAAAAAACTCAGACAATCTTTGCCCATAAATGTCAGCCGATTGATGTATTTCGCTATAATGATAGGTAATCTTGCTTGTTGCCCCTGGTATTGTAATATACACTCCATTTATCCAAGCATCTGCAGTTTTACCCTGAATATATTTTCAGGTCTGCTGAGCTCACCTTTAGTGGTGTGCCCCTGAAATTCTTATAATACATATCCTGACTCATTATTGAGCAATCAGCTGCTGTATCTAAGAACATAACATAAGAAATAGGAGCAGGAGTAAGCCATTTAGCCCCTCGAGCCTGTTCCACCATTTAATAAGATCATGACTGATCTGATCATGGACTTAGCTCCACTTCCCTGCATGCTCTCCATAACCCTTTACTCCCTTAATGCTCCAAAATCTGTCTCTCTCTGCCTTAAATATATTCAAGGACCCAGCCTCCACAGCTCTCTGGGGCAGAGAATTCCATAGATTTGCAATCCTCTGAGAGAAGAAATTTCTCCTCATTTCAGTTTTAAATGGGTAGCCCTTATTCTGAAACTATGTTCCCTAGTTTTAGTTTCCCCTATGAGTGGAAATATCCTCTCTGTGTCCACCTTGTCGAGTCCCCTCATTATCTTGTATGTATCAATAAGATCATCTCTCATTCTTCTGAACTTCAATTTGTATAGGCTCAACTTATCTTCATAAGTCAACCCTCTCATCTCTGGAATCAACCTAGTGAATCTTCTCTGAACAGCCTCCAATTCAATTATATCCTTCCTTAAATACGAAGACCAAAACTGTACCCAGTACTCCAGATGTGGTCTCACCAATACCCTGTTCAGTTGTAGCAGGACTTCTCTGCTTTTATACTTGACCCCCCTTGCAATAAAGGCCAACAATAAAAGCGATGTGAGGAGGACACAAAAAATCTGCAAAAATGTGGAGTCATGCACTTTGGCAGGAAAAAATCAAAGAGCAAGTTATTATTTAAATGGAGAAAAAATGCAAAGTGCTGCAGTACAGCGGGACCTGGGGGTACTTGTGCATGAAATACAAAAGGATAGTATGCAGGTACAGCAAGTGATCAGGAAGGCCAATGGAATTTTGGCCTTTATTGCAAAGAGGATGGAGTGTAAAAGCAGGAAAGTCTTGCTACAGCTATACAGGGTGTTGGTGAGACCACACCTGGAATACTGCATGCAGTTTTAGTTTCCATATTTACGAAAGGATATACTTGCTTTGGAGGCAGTTCAGAGAAGGTTCACTAGGTTGATTACGGAGACGAGGGGGTTGACTTGTGAGGAAAGGTTGAGTAGGTTGGGCCTCTACTCATTGGAATTCAGAAGAATGAGAGGTGATCTTATTGAAACGTATAAGATAATGAGGGGGCTTGACAAGGTGGATGTAGAGAGGATGTTTCCACTGATGGGGGAGACTAGAACTAGAGGGCATGATCTTAGAATAAGGGGCCGTCCATTTAAAACAGAGATAAGGAGAAATTTCTTCTGAGGGTTGTAAATCTGTGGAATTCACTGCCTTAGCTGTGGAAGCTGGGACATTGCATAAATTTAAGACAGAAATAGACAGTTTCTTAAATGATAAGGGAATAAGGGGTTATGAGGAGCGGGCAGGGAAGTGGAGCTGAGTGCATGATCAGATCAGCCATGATCTTATTGAATGGCGGAACAGGCTCGAGGGGCCGTATGGCCTACTCCTGTTCCTATTTCTTATGTTCTTATGTAACATTCTATTTGCTTTCCTGATTACTTGTTGTACCTGCATACTAACTTTTTGTGTTTCATGCACAAGGACCCCCAGGTCCCTCTGTACTGCAGCACTTTGCAATTTTTCTCTATTTAAATTATAATTTGTTTTAGTATTATTTCTGCCAAAGTGGATAACTTCACATTTTCCCACATTATACTCCATGTGCCAAATTTTTGCCCACTCTATTTCATGTATCTATTTCATATTAATCCATCAATTATTAATTAGCGTTAACATTCTGAACTCCTGACATAAGGAATGTACTGCCTTGCCCTTCACTGCATATACACCAAAACCTACACTGTTCTGATCGGTTTCCACCCAGTGAAGTCTTTGATTATTTTTGGTCCCGTTCTTAGATTTACATGTGGCTCAATGTGTCCCCTTACTTGGCACGGTTAATATCTTGCCCACTTGAACTGACACTGTTGTGTGGTATGGGTGGAGATAAGGAATAATTAGGGGAAAAAGTCACTGGTGGGTGTAGTATATAGGCCCCCTAACAGTCGCAACTCTGTTGGTTGGAGCATAAACCAGGAAATAGTGGGGGCTTTTAAAAAGGGAACAGCAATAATCATGGGTGATTTTAACCTCCATATTGATTGGACAAATCACATTGGTCAGGGTAGCCTTGAGGAAGAGTTCAGAGTGCATAAGCGACGGGTTCCTTGAGCAGTGTGTAATGCAACCAACCAAGGGGCAGGCTATCCTCGATGTGGTTCTGTGTAATGAGACAGGATTAATAAACACTCTTAGTAAAGGAGTCCCTTGGACTGAGTGATCATAGCATGACTGAATTTCAAATTCAGATGGAGGGTGAGAAAGTTGGATCTCTAACCAGCGTACTAAGCTTAAATAAAGGAGACTATGAAGCTTTGAGGGCAGAGTTGGCTAAAGTGGATTGGGAAAACCGATTGAAGTGTAGGATGGTTGATGAACAATGATGTACATTGAAAGAGATATTTCACAACTCTCAAGAAAAATATATTCCAGTAAGGAGGAAAGGGTGCAAGAGAAAAGAAAGCCATCCGTGGCTAACTAAAGAAATAAAGGATGGTATCCGATTTTAAAAACAAGGGCATAAAAAGTGTCCAAAACTAGTGGGAGGACAGAAGATTGGGAAGCTTTTAAAAGCCAGCAAAGAATGACAAAAAAAATGATTAAGAAAGGAAAAATAGACTATGAAAGTAAACTAGCACAAAATATAAAAGCAGATAGTAAGAGTTTCTATAGGTATATAAAAAGAAAAAGAGTGGCTAAAGTAAATGTTGGTCCCTTAGAGGACAAGACTGGAGAATTAGTAATGGGGAACATGGAGATAGCAGAAACTTTAAACAAGTATTTTGTATCAGTTTTTACGGTAGAGGACACTAACAATATTCCAACAGTGGATAGTCAAGGGCAAGAGGAGGAACTTAACATAATCACAATCACTAAGGAGGCAATGCTCAGTAAGATAATGGGACTAAAGCCAGATAAATCCCTTGGATCTGATGGCTTGCATCCTAGGGTCTTAAGAGAAGTAGCGGCAGGGATTGTGGATGCATTGGTTGTAATTTACCAAAATTCCCTGGATTCTGAGGTAGTCCCAGCAGATTTGAAAACTGCAAATGTAACGCTCTAATTCAAAAAAGGAGGCAGACAAAAAGCAGGAAACTATAGGCCAGTTAGTCTAACATCTGTGGTTGGGAAAATGTTGGAGTCCATTATTAAAGAAGCAGTAACAGGACATTTGGAAAAGCAAAATTTGGTCAGACAAAGTCAGCATGGATTTATGAAAGGGAAGTCATGTTTGACAACTTTGCTGGGTGGATAAAGGGAAACCAGTGACTGTGGTGTATTTGGACTTCCAGAAGGCATTTGACAAAGTGCCACACAAAAGGTTACTGCACAAGATAAAAGTTCACGGGGTTGGGGGTGATATATTAGCATGGATAGAAGATTGGCTAACTAACAGAAAACAGAGAGTCGGGATAAATGGTTCATTCTCTGGTTGGCAATCAGTAACGAGTGGGGTGCTGCAGGGATCAGTGCTGGGACCCCAACTATTTGCAATCTATATTAATGAATTGGAAGAGGGGACTGAGTGTAACGTAGCCAAGTTTGCTGACGATACAAAGATGGGAGGAAGGGTAATGTGTGAGGACGACATAAAGAGGCTGCAGCAGGACATAGACAGGCTAAGTGGGTGGGCAAGAATTTGGCAGATGGAGTATAATGTTGGAAAGTGTGAGGTCATGCACTTCGGCAGAAAAAAAATCAAAGAGCAAGTTATTATTTAAATGGAGAAAGATTGCAAAGTGCTGCAGTACAGTGGGACCTGAGGGTACTTGTGCATGAAACACAAAAGGATAGTATGCAGGCACAGCAAGTGATCAGGAAGGCCCATGGAATCTTGGCCTTTATTGCAAAGGGGATGGAGTATAAAAGCAGGGAAGTCTTGCTACAGTTATACAGGGTATTGGTGAGGCCACACCTGGAATACTGCATGCAGTTTTGCTTTCCATATTTACGAAAGGATATACTTACTGTGGAGGCAGTTCAGAGAAGGTTCACTAGGTTGATCCCGGGGATAAGTGAGTTGACTTATGAGGAAAGGTTGAGTAGGTTGGGCTTCTACTCATTGGACGTCAGAAGAATGAGAGGTGATCTTATCGAAACATACAAGATTATGAGGGGGCTTGACAAGGTGGATGCAGAGAGGATGTTTCCACTTGTGGGGGAGACTAGAACTAGAGGGCATGATCTTAGGATAAGGGGCTGTCCATTTAGAACTGAGATGAGTAGAAATTTCTTCTCCTGGGGGTTGTGAATCTGTGGAATTTGCTGCCTCAGAGAGCTATGGAAGCTGGGACATTAAATACATTTAAGACAGAAATAGACAGTTTCTTAAATAAGGGGATAAGGGGTTTTGGAGAGCGGGCGGGGAAGTGGAGTGGAGTCCATGATCAGGTCAGCCATGATCTTATTGAATGGAGGAGCAGACTCGAGGGGCCTTATGGCCTACTCCTGCTCCTATTTCTTATGTTCTTATGACATCTATTCTTCTTGGTTTCATAACTCTCCCTCCCCTGGTAATTGAACTGCTACTACCGGCGGTAATAGGTGAAATTCCTTAATATTTTTCTCTGCCATGTCCGTGGAGGTGGCTATGTTGCAAGCATTCTCAAAAGAGAGATCATCCATACCTAACAATTTTGATTGGATGCGTTTATCTGTTAGTCCACAGACAAATTTATCTCGAAGAGCCCTATCTGGCTATCCTCCGAAATTGCAGTGTAGAGATAATTTTCTTATGGCAACAGTGTATTCACTGATGGTTTCATCAGGTCTTTGGTTTCTCATTGCGAACTTATAGCTCTCCGCTATTTCTAAAGGCTGTGGATCAAAATGAACGTCCAATATCTGTAGTATGTCTGAGAATGAAGCATCCTTAAACTTTCTTGGTGTTAACATTCACTAAGATACTATAATTCTCTGCACCAATCATGACTGACAGAATAGCTTTCATCTTCCCATGCAGTACTTGATTCCTTATTTGTGAATTTGCCACACCTGGGATTTCAATGACATCATTAGCTCTAAAAATAAATTACTGACATAATTCATTGTCACATCCATATTTCCGTCTTAGCTTAATAGCCGTTCATCACTCTCCATAACCTTGAATTGATTTTCAATTACTCTAAATGGCTTTCCACAAGCTCTTCTTGTCAGTTCAACGCTGTTCCATACTCACAAAAAAAAATGGTACTGCCAGACTCTCATTCTGGAATTATGCTGCCAGTATACCTTCTTGCTGTGCTCCACCTGCATTTGCCTTCTCATAAAAGGAAATTCCACTAAAACTTTCTTCATGAAGAAACTCCCATCCTCGTGTTCACTTAAAACATTCTTATCATGAAAGTTCTAATTCACATCTTTACTATCCCACAGGCCCAACAAGTGTCCAATAGCCAGAGGAGGAAGGTAACTCCTCAGATGAAGTAGCTAACTCTGAGGGTGCTCCATCACAAACGCAGCAGGAGCAGTCTTTGGTGGGGCCCTCACAGGCTCAAAAACACACAAGATGTTGGCTAAGAGTTTTCAAGCCGTCAGAGCAGGGAAGTGAGCAGCCTGTCTGAAGCCACAGGGGTTGCACAATGTAGAAGTGGTACGAAGAGGAAGATGAAAGAATTCTAGTTCCACAATTGTGTGCACATGGGTGTGTTAGGCAATGGTGCATCCTTGCTAAACCATTCACAATTGAACAGCTCAATAAACTTGTGAGCATAGTCACCGGTGCATATCATTACATCTGCACCCACCACCGCGCCCCATCTCAGCCTCAGTTCCTGCCCCATCTCAGCCCCAGTTCATGCCCTAATTCAGCCCAAGTCCCTGGCCTCCCCAGCCCAAATTCTAAACCACCCCCCAGCGCATGTTCCCGCCCCATCCCAGCCCGAGTTCCTGATACAACCCTCAGCCCAAGTCCCTGCCCCATCTCAGCCCAAGTTCCAAATCCATCCCAGCCCAATTTCCTGCATCCAAATTCCTGCACCACCAGCCCTTGTTCCTGCCTGATATCAGCCCAGGTGCTTGACACCCCCTGCCCAAATTCCTGCATCCCTAGTTCCGGTACCCCCCAGCCCATGTTCATACCCCATTGAAGCCCAGATTCCTGCTTCCCCCAACACAAGTTCTAGCACCCCCAGCCCATGTTCCTGTATCCCAAGTTCCTGTACTCCCTATCCCAGGTTCCTGCCCCCCCCCCAGCCCAAGTTCCTGCATCCCAAGTTCCTGCAACCCCCAGCCCATGTTCCTGCCCCATCCCAGTCCAAGTTTCTAATCCATGCACCCCAGCCCAAGTTCCTGCCCCATCCCAGTCTATGTTCCTGCCCTATCCCAGCAGATGTTCATGCCCAATCCCGTCCCTACACACCGCCCTCTACCAGCCCATGTGCATGCCCCATCCCAGCGCAAGTACCTGTCCCATCCCAATCAAATCCTTTGTTAAACACCACGTGTTGGTCCTTCAGCATTGCACCTCATGGTATTGCCATGGCCATCTTTTTTTTCAGCCACGCTACACCTCGCTGCAGCAGGGACGCCATCTTGCTTCTGTCCTCGAGGTTGACTGCCTTGATCCTCCTTTCCTGCAATTCTGCCACAAAAGCTGCAAGAGTGCCTGTAAATTCGATCTTCCTCCCCAGGAGTCCTGCCACTGGAGCTGGGAAGATACTTTTAGATGGTTCCGGTCGGATCATTGCCACGCAGTCATGATGAATGGTCTGTGCCTCAGGTGCTGCGCTGATCTGTTCTCTGGTGCCTGGCCCAAGCGAAGGTGAGGTTTTGCTCTGCCTCTGAGCATGGGGGACATCGATTGCTGGAGTGAAGAGGTCTTCCCATTTCCACTGGATCTTCCCCATCTACTTTCTTCCATGTAGTGTTGAACCATCACCTGCAGCAATCCACAGAGGTAACCTGTGCACCACGCCATTATGGGTTACACTTACATCCGCACTACCAAGGACTGAGATCAGCTTTGTGTAGATGTGCAACTTTTCCTGTACTGGAACCAGCTCAGGTCATTTTTTGTTCCATAGCCTTTTGAAGGCATCCTGGCTCATCACTGACTGGCTCGCTCCCTTTGTCCACTTCCATTAAGACTGGAACGCCGTTTATCTCGACTTCCATCTTCACTGGAGAACAATCGGTGGTGCAGGTATACACTCCATACACTTCTTGGGGCTGAGCTGCCTCTCTGGCCAAATCATCATACTCCCTTCTGGATTCAAAGTCATCTGCCGACTCCTGCTAGACGGTGAGTCATATTTCTTTTACACATACGCTGGAGGTGGCCCTTCATGTTACAGGGCTTTACATATGTACTCAGCAAACTGACACTGGTGAGCCCTATGGTTTCCTCTGCAACACCAGCATGGTGCTACTCGATTAGCACCCCTTGGCGGACTCTGAGTTCTGGAACCCTGAGGTTTGTGCTCTCTGCCCTGGGCAGAGCCATGTTCTACAGTCTTACCTGTGAAAGGCCCTATTCTGTATACAGTACTTGCCGGGTTTGAGTCCACAGGGTGAATAATTTGCTTGGTGCTGCAGGTCGAGGTCATGAACGCCTGACTGATGTTGATGGCCTTCTGCAGGTTGACTGTGGTGTCGGCAGATAATAGCTTGTGAAGGAGACCCTCGTGGCCAATTCCTATAACGAAGATGTCTCGCAATGCTTCATTGAGGTGCGTGCCAATATTACACTCTGCCGCAAGTCTTCTGAGGCCGGCAGCATATTTTGCAATCTCCTGGCCCTCAGGTCTGCGGTGAGTGTAGAATCTGTGCCTGGCCATGAGGATGCTCTCTTGGTTTTAGTTGGTCGCGAATTAGTTCAGTCAGCTCAGCGTATCTTTTATCCTTGACCTTCGTGGGTGCCAGCAAGTCCCTGACGAAGCGGTAGACCTCGGGCCCACAACTGGTCAGCAGTATAGCCTTGCGCTTCTCCGCCGATGCGTCCGTCTCCCTTGCCAGGTCGTTTGTCACGAAATATAGCTCGAGCCTTTCCGTGAAACATAGAAATTAGGTGCAGGAGCAGGCCATTCGGCCCTTCGAGCCTGCACCGCCATTCAATAAGATCATGGCTGATCATTCAACCTTCATACCCCTTTCCTGCTTTTTCTCCATACCCCTTGATCTCTTTGGCCGTAAGGGCCATATCTAACTCCCTTTTGAATATATATAACGAACTGGCCTCAACAACTTTCTGCGGTAGAGAATTCACCCACTCTGAGTGAAGAAGTTTCTCCTCATCTTGGTCCTAAATGGCTTACCCCTTATTCTTAGACTGTGACCCCTGGTTCCGGAACTCCCCAGCAACGGGAACATTCTTCCTGCATCTAACCTGTCCAATCCCGTCAGAATTTTATGTTTCTATGAGATCCCCTCATTCTTCTAAATTCCAGTGGATATAAGCCCAGTTGATCCAGTCTCTCCTCATATGTCAGTCCTGCCATCCCGGGAATCAATCTGGTGAACCTTTGCTGTACTCCCTCAATAGCAAGAATGTCCTTCCTCAAATTAGGAGACCAAAACTGAACACAATATTCCAGGTGTGGCCTCACCAAGGCTCTGTGCAACTGCAGTAAGACCTCCCTGCTCCTATACTCAAATCCTCCAGCTATGAAGGCCAACATGCCATTTGCCGCCTTCACCACCTGCTGTACCTGCATGCCAAACTTCAATGACTGATGTACCATGACACCCAGGTCTCGTTGCACCTCCCCTTTTCCTAATCTGTCACCATTCAGATAATATTCTGTCTTCCTGTTTTTGCCCCCAAAATGGATAACCTCACATTGATCTACATTATACTGCATCTGCCATGCATTTGCCCACTCACCTAACATGTCCAAGTCACCCTGCAACCTCTTGGCATCCTCCTCACAACTCACACCGCCACCCAGCTTAGTGTCATCTGCAAACTTGGATTTATTACATTTAATTCCTTCATCTAAATCATTGATGTATATTGTAAATAGCTGGGGTCCCAGCACTGAACCCTGCGGCACCCCACTGGTCACTGCCTGCCATTCTGAAAAGGACCCGTTTATTCCGACTCTCTGCTTCCTGTGTGCCAACCAGTTCTCTATCCATGTCAGTACATTACCCCCAATATCATGTGTTTTAATTTTGCTCACTAATCTCTTGTGTGGGACCTTGTCAAAAGCCTTTTGAAAGTCCAAATACACCACATCCACTGGTTCTCCCTTGTCCACTCTACTAGTTACATCCTCAAAATATTCTAGGAGATTTCTCAAGTATGATTTCTCTTTCATAAATCCATGCTGACTAGAACCGATCCTGTCACTGATTTCCAAATGCGCTGCTATTTCATCTTTAATAATTGCTTCCAGGCTAACCGGTCTATAATTCCCTGTTTTCTCTCTCCCTCTTTTTTAAAAAGTGGTGTTACTTTAGCTACCCTCCAGTCCAAAGGAACTGATCCAGAGTCAATAGAATGTTGGAAAATGATCACCAATGCATCCACTATTTCTAGGGCCACTTCCTTAAGTACTCTGGGATGCTGCCTATCAGAACCTAGGGATTTGTCGGCCTTCAATCCCATCAATTTCCCTAACACAATTTCCTGACTAATAAGGATTTCCTTCAGTTCCTCCTTTTCACTAGACCCTCGAACCCCTAGTATTTCCGGAAGGTTATTTGTGTCTTTCTTAGTGAAGACAGATCCAAAGTATTAAATTGGTCTGCCATTTCTTTGTTCCGCATTATAAATTCACCTGATTCTGACTGCAAAGGACCTACGTTGGTCTTCACTAATCTTTTTCTCTTCACATATCTATGGAAGCTTTTGCAGTCAGTTTTTATGTTTCCTGCAAGCTTCCTCTCGTACTCTATTTTCCCCTTCCTTTGTCCTCCTTTGCTGAGTTCTAAATTTCCCACAGTCCTCAGGTTTGTTGCTTTTTCTGGCCAATTTATATGCCTCTTGTATTTAATACAATCCCTAATTTGCCTTGTTAGCCACGGTTGAGCTACCTTCCCCATTTTATTTTTATTCCAGACAAGGATGTACATTGTTGAAGTTCATCCATGTAATCTATAAATGTCTGCCATTGCCTATCCACTGTCAACCCTTTAAGTATCATTTTCTAGTCTATCCTAGCCAATTCACATCTCATACCATCGAAGTTACCACTCTGTAAAGTCTTTTAGTGTACCGAAAGTAGCCATAATCGCGTGAAAGTCCGTATTCTCATCACCAGTTGTTATGTCTGTGATGTACCTAATGAATGACTCCACGAGGCAATGTGTTGTACTCAAACTGTAGTGACCTTGGTCCTTTATTTGTAACTCCAGAATGAGGCAGCCGCATGGTGGCTTCCCTTTTATACAGCCCCTGCCACCTGGGCAGGAAACCCCGGTCTCCACCAGTTGCACCCTCTAGTGGTGCCAGCATGTATATACACAGTGTAAACCTTATTGATAGTACATCAGGTAAACAAGTCTCCATCTTATGCAACTAATCAGTGACTACACAGAGTATATCTATAGTCTGCATATATAACAGTTACCGTCTGAGCTGCACATCACATCTGGCACAAAAGAGGGATGAAAATGTAAGTTGCATATAATGAGCTTCAAAGCAGTATCTCTCCAGGAGGTGGGAAGACCTGTCTGGTTTCATTAGCACAATCAATACTTTGGCACTAAAAATAATTGGGCTTTTTTTGGACTGTGCGGTTCCTCTGGTAAATTTCCTCTGGTAAAATGCTGGTTTTCGAGTGGTGCAGAAAATGAAACGTGGAGGCCTACCCCCACATCCCTGGCCCAACCCTAAATCAGGCCCATTGCCGAATCTTGAGCCCTAAATCAGCCATATGAAATTATCATCTCCCAGTAACTAACTACCAAGAATGTGACAGTGTCTTCTTATCCACATGACAGACATTCTGCACTGTTCAATATGATGCTTATTTTTATAATCACTTCATGGTTTTCTTCAGAGGTTAGAGACCTTTATTGGACTTCATATTTTATTTCTGTCAGTTTTCTCCCTTCCCCTCCGGAGGAGACTTCTTGCTTGGTGTGACCAGAACTGCATGCAGTACTCCAGCTGCGGCCTAACCAGTGTTTTATACAGTTGAAGCATAACCTCCCTGCTCTTGTATTCCATTCCTCGACTAATAAAGGCAAGTATTCCATATGCCGCCTTAACCACCTTATCTACTTGGCCTGCTACCTTCAGGGATCTGTGGACCTGCACTTCGAGGTCCCTTTGTTCCTCTACTCTTTTTTGTTGAATGGTATGACAATGTGTATTCCCTTGCCTTGTTCGACCTCCCCAAATGCATCACCTCGCACTTATCTGGATTGAATTCTATTTGCCACTGTTCTGCCCATCTGACCAGTACATTGATATCTTCTTGCAATCTGCAGCTTTCTTCTTAATTATCAATCACACAGCCTATTTTAGTGTTGTCTGCAAACTTTATAATCATACCCCCAACATTTAAATCCAGGTCATTGATATATACCACAAAAAGCACGGGACCCAGCACTGAGCCCTGCGGAACCCCTTCCGCAAGACTGGATACAGCCTTCCAGTCACAAACCCATCAACCATTACCCTTTGCTTCCTGCCTCTGAGCCAATTTTGGATCTGACTTGCCACTTTGCCCTGGATTCCATGGACTATTACTTTTGTGACCAGTCTGCCAAGTAGGACCTTATCAAAAACTGCTAAATCCATATACACTACATCATACGCACTACCCTCATCGACCCTCCTAGTTACCTCCTCTCAAAATGCAATTAAATTAGTCAGACACGACCTACCCTTAACAAATCCATGCTGACTATCCTTGATTAATCCATGTCTTTCCAAATGAAGATTTATCCTGTCCCTCACGACTTTTTCCAATAATCTTCCCACCACCGAGGTTAGGCTGACTGCCCTGTAATTACTAGGTCTATCGCTTTCTCCATTTTTAAACAAAGGTACAACATTAGCAGTCCTTCAGTCCTCTGGCACCACATCTGTAGCCAGAGAGGATTGGAAAATGATAGTCAGGGCCTCTGCTATTCCCTGTTTTGTTTCTCTTAACAGTCAGGGATACATTTCATCCGGGCTTGTTTATTTATTCAAAGCTGCTAAGTTCCTTAATACTTCCACTCTCACTGTTTATCTTTTCTAATATTTCACACTCTTCCTCCCTCATTGCAAAGTCTGCATTGCCCCTCTCTTTTTTTGTGAAAACAGATGCAAAGTATTCATTAAAAATTATACCCACATCTTCTGCCTCCATCCACCGATTTCCTTTTATGGTCTCTAATAGGCTCCACTCTTTCTCTAGATATCCTCTTGTTCTTAAGGTATTTATAAAACATCTTTTGGGTTTTCCCTGATTTTACTTGCTAACATTCTTTCATGCTCTCTCTCTGCTTTCCTGATCTCTTAATTGCACCCCTGCACTTCTTATACTCCTCTAGAGTTTCTGCAATATTGAGTTCTTGGTACCTGTCATAAGCTTTCCTTTTTTTCCTTATCTTGCCCTGTATGTCCCTTGACATCCAGGGGGGCTCTAGATTTGTTGGCTCCACCCTTTTTTTTTAAGCGAACATACTTGCTCTGTACCCTCAGGATCTTCTCCTTGAATGCCTCCTACTGCTCTGACACTGATTTACCATCAAGTAGCCGTTTCCAGTCCACTTTGACCAAATCCTATCTCAGCTCAGCAAAATTGGCTTTACCCCAATTGGGAACTTTTATTCCGGTCCACCTTTGTACTTTTCCATAACTACCCTAAATCTTACTGAATTATGATCATTAGCACCAAATTGCTCTCCCAATGATGCCCCTCTTCATTCCCCAAAATCAAGTCTAGAACTGCCGCCTCCCTTATTGAGCTTCTTACATATTGGTAAAAGAAGTTCTCCTGAATACATTTTAGGAAATCTGCACCCTCTGCACTATTTATACTACTTTTTTTCCGCAGTTAATATCAGGGTAGTTGAAATCCCCCACTATTACAGCTCTATAGGGCCCAAGTTTCCACCCTCTGTAAAAAGGCGCACCTCCATAAGGTGCGGCGACTTTCTAGAATAAAAAGGGCGCCGAAAACTTACCTTGTGACTCTCCGGTCTCCTCAGGATGTCTTCGTGCTCGGCATGGCGCAGCACAAGGGGTCGGGGTCGGAGCCAGGTTCTGGCACTGAAAACAAAGCCGGGACCTCTGCACATGCGCACTCGAGTGTGCGTGCATGTGCAGTAGCTCCTTGCCCCCGAGGCTGCGTGGGGAGGGGCCAGAAGCACGCTGGCCCTAGACTTGGCCGAACGGGCTCCGCGGGTGAAGATCAGGACTCGGGCTTTCCTCCCTCCCGTTCAGCCCTTTCCCCTCCTCTTCGCCTCCCCCCTCCCTCCACGTCATCTGCAGAGCCCAGCATCTCGCTGGGGCGGGCCCCGCCCGAAGTATCATCGGCGACGGCCCGGCCCGTTCAGCCTCCCCTTCTCCCCCCCCCTCCCCTTCTCTTCCCCCCACTCCCCTTCTCTTTCCCCCCCCCCCACTCTTCTCTTCTCTTTCCCCCTCCTCCTCTCCCCCTCCCTCCTCCTTCTCTTTTCCCCCCACCCCCCCCCACCACTTTATCAGAGAGGCTTTGAGGGTGTCTTTATAACGTTTCCTCTGCCTACCTTTGGCTCATTTGCCGTGATGGAGTTCCAAGTAGAGCGCTTGCTTTGGGAGTCTGTTCGCATGCCAGACATGTGGCCTGCCCAGCGGAGCTGATCAAGTGTGGTCAGTGCTTGCCCGCCTGTACCATGTCTCCAGCCATGCATTCATCGTCTCTATCTTCCTATTTCTGTACTCACTAGCACATGGCACTGGCAGTAATCTGGAGATTACTACCTTTTGAGGTCCTGCTTTTTAATCTCTCTCCTAGCTCCCTAAAATCTGCCTGTAGGACCTCATCCCTCTTTCTACCTATGTAATTTGTACTGATATGAACCATGACCTCTAGCTGTTCACCCTCTTCCTCCTCTTCCCCCACCCTCCCCCAGCCTCCAAGAATGACTTGCAGCCGCTCAGTGACATCCTTGATTCTGGCACCAGGTGAAGCATGGTTAGAGCCCAGTGGATAATTAGACCAGGGCACATAGACATAGTTCACTCCTCATTTTATCCTTTTTATATTTCCATTATAAATTCCTATGCGCACATTTAAAATAGAAACATTCTATTGCACACTGCGTCACAATGCAATTATACCCTTCTTCCATTGGAGCCACAGTGCCTCCACAGGAGGAGGGGGGAGTATAATTACAGGATGGCAAGTTTGCACAGGATGTTTCCATCATAAAAGTGGACATAGGAATTTAAAAAGGAATAGGTTGCCAGGAAGTGCAAGTATGTGTAAATTTTTAAGATATAATATCAGATTTTTTTCTGCAATGTGGTCTTTCAATATACCTTCAAATCTTGCATTAATTACTGCATGTGACACTGCTCTTATCTTCAAACAGCATTGGAAAGTCTGCTCATCAAAGAAATGTTTAGCCAATGGTCGGAAAGAGAATTTTAAATGCGTATTCACCATCTGCTACATGTTATGCTTATAATTAAAACCTGAGTCAATTTATAGCAGTCATGTCATTTTTCTGTTTGTGATGATAAACTACCAGAATTTACACAGATGCATAGAACTGTTCTTTCAGCAGTTAAAATTTAAATGTTCTGACAGGGTGAGCTGGAGCCTCTACATTCTTCATTATTTGAATGTATCCCAGATATTGTTTACATCCGGTATGACTCCACGGTGGAATTACTATACCTTCCACCTCGGAGTTCAGAGACAGACCCAGCTCTCGATTTTATATTTAAAAAAATAAATAAATAATTCTGAGGATATGAGCATCACTGGCAAGGCCGGCATTTATTGCCCATCCCGAGTTGCCCTGAGAAGATGATGGTGAGCCACCGCCTTTGAAGGTTCAATACAACTGAGTGGCTTGCTAGGCCACCTCAGAGGGCAGTTTAAGAGTCAACTACGTTGGTGTGGGACTAAAGTCACATATAAGCCAAACTGGGTAAGGACGGCAGGTTCCTTCAATAAAGACAGTGAACCAATTGGTTCTTTCTGACAATCCAACAGATTCATGGTCACTTTTACTGGTACCACTTTGTTTTAAGATTCCCAGATTTTTAAACTGAATTCAAATTCAATTCAAACGGAGATGGTGGAATTTGAACTCGCGTTCACTGGATTATTAGACCAGGCCCTTCGACTCCTGGTCCAGTAACATAACAACTTGCATTTATATAGCACCTTTTAACGTAATGAAATGTCCCAAGACGCTTTACAGAGTATTAAGAGAGAAAAAATTTGACATCGAGCTGCACAAGTAGAAATTAGTGCAGGTGACGAAAAGCTTGGTCAAAGAGTATTATGGAGCATCTTGAAAAGGAAAGCGAGGTGGAGAGGTTTGGGCACGGAGCTCCAGAGCTTGGGGCCGAGGCAACAGAAGGCATGGCCACCAATGGTTGAGCGATTATAATCAGGGATGCTCGAGAGGGCAGAATTAGAGGAGGCGGGTTGTGGGGCTGGAAGAGATTACAAAGATAGGGAGGGGTGAGGCTATGGAGGGATTTGAAAATAAGGATGAGAATTTTGAAATTGAGGCGTTGCTTAACCAGGAGCCAATGTAGGTCAGCAAATACAGGGGTGAGCAGGACTTGATGCGAGTTAGGACATGGGCAGCCAAGTTTTGGATCACCTCTAGTTTACGTAGGGTAGAATGTGGAAGGCTAGCCAGAAGTGCGTTGGAATAGTCAAGTCTAGAGGTAACAAAGGCATGGATGAGGGCTACAGCAGTGGATGAGCTGAGGCAAGGGCAGAGATGGACGATGTTACGGAGGTGGAAATAGGCGGTCTTAGTTATGCTCTAGTTAACCACTACGTTACCCATGTACATTAAAATTTCAGCTGAAATGCTTTGTATCGATGCTAATGTTGCATTGTAAGCACACCCATTTAAAAACAATGGCTTGGACTTTCCATTGGAGTTATACTGGCTCCCTGGAGTAACTCCAAGGGGCAAGGAAGTGAGTCGGCCATGTTACTACTCTCCCCCACTACTTCCGCAACTGTACATCAAAAGTAATGGTGGGTGTAGGAATGTTTGCTGAAATATGGTTGGGTATTTTCAAAGGCCATGCAAACGATGAGAAATGGCCTTCTGGCTTATTGTCAATGATTTGCACTTTAGCAGCACAGGGCGGCAGGAATGAAGTATGTTCTGCTATCAAGCATTGCTAGTGTGCGTGGAGCTGGGGTATTTAAATTTTGTGTTCTGGCAGGAATAGAATCAATCGCAGGGAAATACATATAACTGCCCAGCCTCATGAACTTTACAGATTTTTTAAAAATTGCCATCCTCTTCAGCAGCTCCAGAGGTTGCCAACTCCGGTACATAATAATTGTCCTTCCTTCCCCCGAGATGAGCTCCCCATAAGAGGTAGAATTCCTGCTAGGACCCTGCTGACATTTAAATTGTCCTGACCCCATTAAACTGGCCAGCATCAGGGGTGGGCCATTGTGGTGAGTAGAGCACCTATGCTGCCAAATGCCTGTCTGAGTACTGACAAAGAATCCTGACAAGGAAACTAGGATAGGTTCACGAGGAGTTAATTGGATTTCTTATACATGAATACACAGATGCGAATAGTAAATTCCTCCTTAGCCATATCAGACCTTGCAGGTGGTTTGACAAAATCGCTATTGACAGCAAGCAACATTTTCTGCTCTGATAGGGCCTGTATGTAAAGAAAGGATTCTATGAAGTCTGAATCTCGGCTCTGCAGCAGAGAGAGTATACAAGCTGGCCCATCACCATAAGGTTCATACTCCTCCTCCTGCTACTGCCACTTGCTTCTGTTCATTCATCCTCTTACAGTCAGATAAGCAAGAGAACTTTGGGATGAAACAATCAGGTTTGTTTCTCTGTCAATCATCAGGATGCGACATTGCACATGGATGATGCAACTTCCAGTTCACCCATGGTGTTTGGATCCCTTTTCTAGAGCTGATGTTTAGCAGCCCAAGCTATGACTTATCTCCTTTGTTGTTTGGAGGCTTGCCCTCACACAGATCAGTAGACATGCCCAACAGCTAGGCTCCAGCTGGATGGGCATGGATATAAGGCTGCCATCACTCAACGCTCAGCCACAGTTGGCCCATCCATGTACTGTCCCACTCCCCACATAATTAAAGAAATGTGCCAGAAAATGGCAGGACCAACCAGCAACTATAACATCGGATGGCATATGCCCATCTCCAGTTCATCTCCTTACCTAGAACAAGGAGGTGCAGGGCCAGCAGCCAGCCTCCTCACTTACTCCAGTGCAACCACTGAAAAATAATGTAGAAGGAGCACAAGATTAGGCTGCAGAGTACACAAGACACACACTATTACCAAGGGAAGCACTGGGCTGAAGAACATTAGCCCCCTGCATGCACCACTTGTAGAGGATTTACATTTGGTTATACAGTATTTCAACTGTGCCCAGAGAATTTCCTTCTGAAAATGTAGAATAGGGTATTAGCAGATCAAGGGACTGACATCGATGGTAAGTGAGTTAGTGCAGAGGTTGATGTTGCTGAAAGTGTTTTGGGCCACGATATTTTGTGTTCAGCCATTAAGTCATTAAATGGCGGTGCAGGCTAGAAGGGCCGAATGGCCTACTCCTGCACCTATTTTCTATGTTTCTATGGAGAGGACCGTTAGTGCGTTAGGTGGCACTTAGCTGAAGGTCATCTCTATGATGGCCTGCTGTATGCCCCTTACTGCCTGATATGTGTTTCAGCAGGGCTATCTTCTCCCTGATTTTCATCATCTTGCTCAGCCCTTTTCTGCTACTTTCAATACAATTTACATTGGTATTAACATAGAAAATAGGTGCAGGAGTAGGCTATTCGAGCCTGCATCACCATTCAATAAGATCATGGTTGATCATTCACCTCAGTACCCCTTTCCTGCTTTCTCTCCGTACTCCTTGATCCCTTTAGCCATAAGGGCCATATCTAACTCCCTCTTGAATATATCTAACGAACTGGCATCAACAACTCTCTGTGGTAGAGAATTCCACAGGTTCACAACTTTGAGTGAAGAAGTTTCTCCTCATCTCGGTCCTAAATGGCTTACCCCTTATCCTTAGACTGTGACCCCTGGTTCTGATTCTCCCTGCATCTAACCTGTCCAGTCCCGTCTGATTTTTATATGTTTCTATGAGATCTCCTTCCATTCTTCTAAACTCCAGTGAATACAGGCCCAGTCGATCCAGTCTCTCCTCATATGTCAGTCCTGCCATCCCAGGAATCAGTCTGGTGAACCTTCGCTGCACTCCCTCAATAGCAAGAACGTCCTTCCTCAGATTAGGAGACTAAAACTGAACACAATATTCCAGGTGAGACCTCACCAAGGCCCTATACAACTGCAGTAAGACCTCCCTGCTCCTATACTCAAAAACCCCTAGCTATGAAGGAACATGCCATTTGCCACCTTCACCGCCTGATGTACCATGACACCCAGGTCTCATTGCAACTCCCCTTTTCCTAATCTGCCGCCATTCAGTTAATATTCTGCCTTCACGTTTTTGCCACCAAAGTGGATAACCTCACTTTTATCCACATTATACTGCATCTGCCATGCATTTGCCTACTCATCTAACCTGTCCAAGTCATCCTGCAGCCTCATAGCATCCTCCTCACAGCTCACACCGCCACCCAACTTAGTGTCATCTGCAAACTTGAAGATATTACTTCATCTAAATCATTGATGTATATTGTAAATAGCTGGGGTCCCAGCACTGAGCCCTGTGGCACCCCACTAGTCACTGCCTGGCATTCTGAAAAAGACCCGTTTATCCCGACTCTCTGCTTCCCGTCTGCCAACCAGTTCTCTATCCAGTTTAGGTGAGAGTACTATAGGTTGGTCTAGAGGGCTACCTGGATGATGACACAAAGTGCACAATTAGGGTTGTCAACCCTCCAGGATTGCCCTGGAGTCTCCAGGAATTGAAGATTAATCTCCTGGGCACTGCTGCGAGCAACCCGGGAGGAAAATCATAGGGGTGTTAAAGAAATTATGTACTTTTATTCATGTTCTTTGAACACTTATTAATTATAGAAATATTGGAAATATAGAAATGGGGAAAAAAACGCAGTTTGACTATGCAGGTCTGTGCGACGAAACTTCCAGGAATATGTCCAACCAGAGTTGGCAACCCTATGCATAATGGGTAACCACTGAGGAAGCGTAATCGCCACCCATACTCCCCCCCCCCCCCCCCCCCCCCCCACCCCTTACTTATTCCAGGTCAGCACCACTGGCCACGGAAGAAAAACCTTATTCTATTATTTTTAGTTATTTCTATGTGTTAATGAATACTACATAAGGTTGTAGTGAGGTTCAAATCTCTCCATGGCTTTGCCCCCTCCCTATCTCTGTAACCTTCTCCAGCCCTACAACCCTCTGACAAGTCTGTGCTCCTCCAATTCTGGCCTCTTGTGCATCCGCCACTCCTTTCGCCCCACAATTAGCGGCCAACATACCATTGGCCGCCTTAACTGTTTGCTGCACCTGCATGTTTGCTTTCAATGACTGGTGTACAAGGACACCCAAATCCTTCTGTACATCGACACTTCCCAAGCCATCACCATTTAAATAATACTTTGTCCTTATGTTTTTCCTACCAAAGTGGATAACTTCACATTTATTTTCTATGTTTCTATGTTTCTAAGTCCAAATACTCCACATCCACTGGTTCCCCTTTATCCACCCTGTTCGTTACATCCTCAAAGAAGGTATGTTGGCCTTCATTGCAAGAGGATTTGAGTACAGGAGCAAGGATGTTTTACTACAGTTATACAGGACCTTGGTGAGACTGCACCTGGAGTATCGTGAGCAGTTTTGGTCTCCTTACCTAAGAAAGGATATACTTGCCATAGAAGGAGTGCAGCGAAGGTTTACCAGACTGATTCCTGGGATGGCAGGACTGTCTTATGAGGCCCTTTGAGTCTACACTGCCATGCAACACGATCATGGTTGATCCTCTATCTCAACACCATATTCCTGCTTTTTCCCCATGCCTTTTGTTTCTAGAAATCTATCTATCTCCCTCTTAAATATATTCAATGACTTGGCCTCCACAGCCTTCTGTGGTAGAGAATTCCACAGGTTCAGCACCCTCTGAGTGAAAAAATTTCTCCTCATCTCGGTCCTAAATTTCCTACACCGTATCCTGAGACTGTAACCCCTTGTTCTAGACTTCCCAGCCAGGGGAAACATCCTCCCCGCATCCAGTCTATCCAACCCAGTCAGAATTTTATACGTTTCAATGACATCCCGTCTCATTCTTCTAAACTCTAGTGAATACAGGCCTAGTCGACCCAATCTCTCCTCATAAGACAGTAATTAAAATATTTGAGGATCTGGGGCAACAGTGGGGGCTTTACAATTAGCCTTGGCCATGCCTTTAGATACCTACGCCGATGCAATTCCCTCCCTAAACCTCTCTGCCTCTTCTCATCTCCTTTTAAAACCTACCATCATCTGTCCTAATAGCTCCTCCTTTAGCAAGGTGTCAATTTTTTGTTTGATTACACTCCTGTAAAGAGTCTTGGGATGTTTTACTACGTTAAGGGTACTATATAAATGCAAATTGTTGTTGAGGTTAACTACATCTATATATATATATATATATATATATATATTCTTGAAGCGAAAGGTTTAGATATAACTTTTTAGTTTTATTTTCTTTCCTTTCATGCCAGGATGACTACTCCAAATCATATGTAGGATTAAGCCTTTCAATATGTTGCTCGAGCACCTGCCTGGGTACAATCTTTTCAGTTTTTGCAATGTTCAGTCAAGTGGTGCTCTTTATCTTAATCATTATTGTATTCATATACAGGATGGTTTGCATCAGTTGCAGCAGATACATTATTTCCTCTCTGTAAATATATTAACTGTACCTATTTACAAAGTATCTAATCAGATAAATTATTACAATGTTATGCAAATAAATACACTTGCACTATATCAGTATTATTGCATGATGCCTCCCCACAAGTAGGTGGGAGTCACTCATTTTATGTTCAAAAGATATTCAAGGAAACAACTTGATCATCCCCGATTTCCTTCACACCACTACTGGCGGCTGTGCTGTCAGCTGTCTGATAACGCTCCTGTGAAACGCCTTGGGCTGTTTTCCTTCTAAATGCAAGTTGTTGAAGGGGTGCTCATTGGTGCCTTAGTATATGATACTAAGCTATACAGCTTTAATCTTGGTCTTTGCTGAATTTGTTGATCTTGGCTCGATTAGAGAGGACAAAAGTCAGCCTGAGAAGATAAAAAAATCCACCCATAGCCATAAGTGCTGGTAATTCTGAGGCTTACAAGTGTCCCTGCTTCAGAAACAATACAGGAAAAATAGAATTGTGTATGTATGGTTCTTTTATTCCATGCACAAAAAGAACACCTTATGGTGTTTTCAATAGGATAATATTAGATACAAATTGTTTTTATTCTGTTTATATTTTTGCCTCTGCTTGGTCCTCTTTTTTTGATATCTTCCTCTGCTGGAAAGAGGTATACTGACTGTTCACCATGTTCTGCATTAATCACCAGTGGACATGCTTACTGGTTGTTCTCCCTCTGAAATGCACATGTCACTAAACTGGTGTTCGAACAGCCCATGCTAAACTGATCCTTAGTCAATCAATTTGAACCAAGGTCCTGTGAATAGGATGCCAGTTCTCTACTTATATCTATCGTCGACACCTTCACTGAAGCATACCGAGAGTCTGGGCTTTACATTAAACATCCGTGAGACAAAGATTCTCTACCAACCTGCCCCCGCCACACAGTACTGCCTCCTGATTATCAAGATCCATGATGAGACCTTGGACAATGTGGACCACTTCCCATACCTCGGGAGTCTAATGTCAACAAGGACAGACATCGATGAAGAAGTCCAACAGCGCCTTCAGTGTGCCAGTGCAGCCTTTGGTCGCCTGAGGAAGAGAGTGTTCCAAGACCAGGATCTCAAACCAGTGCAATAGTGATACCCGCCCCTCCTATATGACTCAGACATGGACTATGTACAGTAGGCATCTCAAAGCACTGGAGAAGTACCACCAACGCTGCCTCCGCAAAATCCTGCAAATCCATTGGCAGGAGAGACGCACCAACATCAGTGTTCTCGCTCGGGCCAACATCCCCAGCATTGACCGCATTCGACCAGCTCCAATGGATGGGTCACATTGTCTGCATGCCCAACACGAGACTCCCGAAACAAGCGCTCTGTTCCGAGCTCCGACACGGCAAGTGAGTCCCAGGAGGGCAGAGAAAACACTTCCAAGGACGTCCTCAAGTCCTCCTTGGAAAAAGTGCAACATCCCCACTGACACTTGGGAATCCCTGGTCCAAGACTGCTCAAAGTGGAGGAAAAGCATCCGAGAAGGCACCGAACACGAACATAAGAAATAGGAACAGGAGTAGGCCACCTCGAGCTTGCTCCACCATTCAATAAGATCATGGCTGATCTGATCATAGACTCAGCTCCACTTCCTCGCCTGCTCCCCATAACCCTTATTGCTCAAATATCTGTCTATCTCCACCTTAAATATATTCAATGACCCAGCCTCCACAGCTCTCTGGGGAAGAGAATTCCATAGATTTACAACCCTCTGAGAAAAGAAATTCCTCCTCATCACAGTTTTAAATGGGCGACCCCTTATTCTGAAACTATGCTCCCTAGTTTTAGTTTCCCCTGATAAATGGAAATATCCTCTCTGCATCCATTTTGTTGAGCTCCCTCATTATCTTATGTTTCGATAAGATCACCCCTCATTCTTCTGAACTCCAATGAGTATAGGCTCAACCTATCTTCATAAGTCAAACCCCTCAACTCCGGAGTCAACCTAGTGAACCTTCTCTGAGCAGCCTTCCTTTAAATATGGAGACCAAAATTGCATGTAGTACTCTAGGTGTGTCTTCACCAATACTCTGTACAGTTGTAGCAGGACTTCTCTGCTTTTATACTCTATCCCCCTTGCAATAAAGACCCACATTCCATTTGCCTTCCTGATTACTTGCTGTACCTGCAAAGTAACTTTTTGTGTTTCATGCACAAGGACCCCCAGGTCCCTCTGTATTGCAGCACTTTGCAATTTTTCTCCATTTAAATTATAATTTGCTTTTCTATTTTTTTTTCTGCCAAAGTGGATAACCTCACATTTTCCACATTATAGAAACATAGAAACATAGAAAATAGGTGCAGGAGCAGGCCATTCAGCCCTTCTAGTCTGCACCGCCATTCAATGAGTTCATGGCTGAACGTGAAACTTCAGTACCCCCTTCCTGCTTTCTCGCCATACCCCTTGATCCCCCGAGTAGTAAGGACTTCATCTAACTCCCTTTTGAATATATTTAGTGAATTGGCCTCAACTACTTTCTGTGGTAGAGAATTCCACAGATTCACCACTCTCTGGGTGAAGAAGTTTCTCCTCATCTCGGTCCTAAATGGCTTACCCCTTATCCTTAGACTGTGACCCCTGGTTCTGGACTTCCCCAACATTGGGAACATTCTTCCTGCATCCAACCTGTCCAAACCCGTCAGAATTGTAAACGTTTCTATGAGGTCCCCTCTCACTCTTCTGAACTCCAGTGAATACAAGCCCAGTTGATCCATCTGCCAAATTTTTACCCACTCACTTAGCCTGTCTATATCCCTTTGCAGATTTTTTGATGTCCTCCTCACAATTTGCTTTCCCACTCACCTTTGTATCATCAGCAAACTTGGCTACATTACACTCGGTCTCTTCATCCAAGTCATTAATATAGATTGTAAATAGTTGAGGCCCCAACACCGATCCCTGCGACACCCATTAGTACAGTTTGCCAACCAGAAAATGATCCATTTATCCCGATTCTGTTTTCTGTTAGTTAGCCAATCCGCTATCTATGTTAATATATTACCCCCAACCTATGAACTTTTATCTTGTACAGTATCCTTTTATGTGGCACCTTATCAAATACCTACTGGAAATCCAAATACACTCCATCCACTGGGTTCCCTCTTATCCACCCTGTTCGTTGCATTCTCAAACAACTCCAGCAAATTTGTTGAACATGATTTCCCTTTCATAAAACCGTGCTGACTCTGCTTGATTGAATCATGCTTTTCCAAATGTCCCGCTACTGCTTCCTTAATAATGGACTCCAGCATTTTCCCAACGACAGATGTTAGGCGAACTGGTCTATAGTTTCCTGCTTTTTGTCTGTTTCCTTTTTTAAATAGGGATGTTACGTTTGCGGTTTTTCAATCCGCTGGGACCTCCCCAGAATCCAGGACATTTTGGTAGATTACAACTAATGCATCCACTATCTCTGCTGCCACTTCTTTTAAGATCCTAGGATGTAAGCCATCAGGTCTAGGGAACTTGTCTGCCTTTCGTCCCATTATTTTACTGAGTACGACTTCATTAGTGATAGTGAATGTATTTAGTACCTCCCACCCTACTATCATCATCATCTCTTGATTATCCATTATTGGGATGTTTTTACTGTCTTCTACCATGAAGACTGATACAAAATATTTGTTCAATGTCTCTGCCATTTCCCTGTTCTCCATTATTAATTCCCCAGTCTCATCCTCTAGGGGACCAATACTTACTTGAGCCACTGTTTTCCTTTTTATGTACCTGAACCTCTTACAATTTGTTTTTATATTTCATGCTAGTTTACTTTCATAATCTATCTTCCCTCTCTATCATTTTTTTAGTCATTCTTTGCTGGCTTTTAAAAGCTCCCCAATCTTCTGTCCTCCCAGTAGTTTTAGCCACTTTGTATGTCCTTGTTTTTAATTGGATACCGTCCTTTATTTCTTTAGTTAGCCATGGATGACTATCTTTTCTTTTACACCCTTTCTTCCTCACAGGAATATATTTTTCTTGAGAGTTATGAAACATCTCCTTTTAAATGTCTGCCACTGCTCATCAATCGTCCCACAGTTTTAATCCATTTTCCCAGTCCACTTTAGCCAACCTCATATCTTTGTAGTCTTCTTTATTTAAGCTTTGGACACTGGTTTGAGATCCAACTTTCTCACCCTCCAGCTGAATTTGAAATTCGACCATGTTGTGGTCACTCATTCCTAGAGGATACTTTACTAGGAGATCATTTATTAATCCTGTCTCATAACACAGTTTCAGGTCTAAGATAGCCTGCTCCCTGGTTGGTTCCACAACATACTGTTCAAGGAAACTATCCCGAATACACTCTATGAACTCTTCCTCAAAGCTACCCTGGCCAATTTGCTTTGTCCAATCAATATGAAGGTTAAAATCTCCCATGATTATTGCCATTCCTTTTTTACAAGTCTCCAGATTTATACTCTGTTCAACACTGTTGCTACTGTTAGGGGGTCTATAGACTATGCCCACCAGCGACTTTTTCCCCTTATTATTCCTTATCTCCACCCAAACTGATTCAACATCTTGATCTTCTGAGCCAAGATCATTTCTCACCTAACGCACTGTTCTTATCCTTTATTAACAGTGCTACCCCACCTCCTGTTCCTTTCTGTCTGTTCTTCCGAATTATCAAATACCCCTGAATATTTAGTTCCCAGTTCTGGTAACCTTGCAACCACGTCTCTGTAATGGCTATCACATCATACCCATTTGTATCTATTTGTGCCGTCAACTCATCTATTTTGTTACAAATGCTACATGCATTCAGATAAAGAGCTTTTAAATTTGTGTTTTTTACCATTTTTTTTTCTTGCTTTGACCCCACTTTCTGATTCACCGTTATGTTTATACATTCTGTCCCTTCCTGGCATGCTCTGGTTTTCATTTCCCCCAGTGCTACCCTGCTCTATTGCCTTCTCATTCTTTGACTTTTAAAATTTTCACTCACCTGAATCTTCCCCCTTACTAATTAGTTTAAAGCGCTCTCTACAGCTTGAGTCTCTTCTTCGTCGGGAGCATGTGGAAGCCAAGTACAAACAGCGGAAGGAGATTCCGACAAATGAAGCAACCGACTCGCCCTCCGTCAAACCAACCACCATTGGCCCCACCTGTGACAGAGACTTTAGATCCTGCATTGGTCTCATCAGTCACCTTAGAACTCATATTAGTATGGAGGCAAGTCCTCCTCGATTCTGGGGGGCTGCCTGAGTGGAGAGAGACCGTGGAAGAGGTGCGGCGAATGACTTGGGCAGAGGAGCGGAGAGAGATTGGGGCCCAGGAGAGGCGAGAGGTGAGGGCCCGGGGCAGCACGGGCCAGCCCACATTGCGATGTGTGTGCGCACTAGGCCCATGCAGCAGAGCTGGTTTCCAGTCGACTTGGTTAATCCTTGCTACTGGACCAAGACATAGCTCTGTCAAGCCCGTGTGGTGGCTGGTGTGCAACAACCACCACACGTTAAAAAAATCCACGCACAGGCATCTTCCACCCTTCAATATGTAGTTCGGGTCCTGGAATATCAGGTCCTCATCAAAACACCAGTGAACTCATCCTTTTTTGGTATGGAGACAAGTCAAATGCGAGACTGCCTAAGATATACCAATTGAATTGCTTTGTGGCATTTCATATTTTATACCATGGAAGTTCCATAGGAAAGGAATTTTAGAAACAAGCTAAAGTAATGCCACACATCAGATCATAATGACCGATTGTGTTGCATACCACTTGACTTTTGTGGAAGCAACTATAGTCCTTTTTAATTCATTGTTTAATTGAAATTATCCGATAATTAACGTTTGGCCATATATTCCCACTTTGTGTTATTTCCATTGCTTAATTCAAATGATGGGATAATTCACATTTCTTTAGTGCAAACAGTGCATTGAATCGCCAGGAGTGGACAATACTCACATTACAGTTTAACCTTTTATACATATAGGGAGAGGCAGAAAGAAAGTGTGGATGCCTGTTAAATAGTGACATTCTTTCACAATATTTTTATGGGGGGAAATCTTTTTGCAAGAGCTGTTTTCTCTTCCACGCACCCTCCCCTTCCACCGTAGCTCTCCATGTGCCAAACACCCATTGTTGAACGAGTGCTGTTAGCACCCTGATCCCAGGCGTTTGCCAAAACCATTCTGAAACCAACCACCAGGGGGCATAGCAGAGGCATGACTTCCTAATTTTTTTTCCTCTGTCGCCCCAGCAGTCTGTAATGTGGGTAAGGCTGGGAATTCAGTTGGTGGGAAGATGTTATGTGAGCCCAGATCCTATCATTTAGTGTCCTTGCACTACATTTCTCTGTGCGAGGGTCCATTTTGAATCTGGGCCTATAGGGGTACCTAATTCGAGTTCAATGCCACCAGAACAAATATTATTGCAAGTGTGTTTCCACCACCCCCCCACCCTACATTCCTGAGGAACACATCACTTAAAAAGAAGCAGGTGACCCAAGCAACTAAAAGTGTGTGTAAATGTCAGATAGTAATTTTATTCTCATCATTGATGAAACAAATAACATCTACATTTTGTGTAAATCTTTGAGTGCACACTATCTGCCCTGGCTCCAAGGTCACCCAGGCACACGCACGAGAAAGACTTACATTTCTATAGCACATTTCACAACCTCGGGACGTCCCAAAGATCTTTACAGCCAATGAAGTACTTTTGAAGGGTAGTCACTGTTGTAAGGAAATGTGCCAGCCAATGTGTAAATATTATCTAAGACTCCCTTGCTCTTCTTTGAAATAGTGCCACAGGATATTTTAGATCCACCTGAGAGGGCAGATGGAGCCTCTGTTTAACGCCTCATCCAAAGGACAGCACCTCTGACAGTGCAGCACTCCCTCGGTACTGCACTGGAGTGTCCGCCTAGATTTTACGCTCAAGTCTCTGGAGTGGGACTTGAACACCACAACCTTCTGACTCAGGTTAGAGTGATGCCACTAAGCCACATGTGACACTAGGGGGCCAAAATTTCCCCTTTGTGCAGTGCCAGTTTGTGTATCTGCAGTGGCCACATCAATCTGCATGTATTTGCCCACCTCTTCGCCGATGGCACTATGGCTTTGCAGTCGGCTCTGGCATTGCTTGCGATGCTCCTGTGTGCACACCTCAAGACCACCCCGGAAGCTTAAATTTCCCCGTGCCCCTCCAACTAATGATGCCAATGACTGCTTTTGCTGTTGGATTGAGGTTGTGAAGCTGCAGTGCCAGCGAGACTTAAAGACTCGCTGGTGGAGAAACCTTTTTGTCGGCCAAAATTTACACTTTGAAATGATTTTGTTTTTTGGTTCTGCCAAGATTGATTGCTGGGCCAAAGTTTCCTTTGACTTCATTGCTTCCCCCTGTTTCAGTCAGCTCCATTTTCAGAGCACAACATTCTCTGCAAATCATGGGCTCTGTTTTGGCAGTGGACCGCCTCCTGTATCTTCACCATTGGAGGATGGTTCGGCACCATCATTTAGCCAGGCAGAGGCAGCGGGAGATGGAAAGAGAAAGGCTGGCATTGCAAGAAGCACCTGCACTGAGAGAGGGCCATGCAGAAGACCTTGGAGAGGCCCATGATCCGAGGGAGAGGGATAGGCAGAGGCACAGGCAGAGGCCAAGGGAGCAAGAGCAACAGGCAGAGGTACAGCAGTAATATGCAGCATAGGGACAGCAACAGGAGGACCAACATCAGGAGGTCCATGAGGATGTGGCCAGAGAAAGAAGAGCACACAGACGTGCGAACAGGGTGTTTTGCCAACAGTTTTCAGCTACTTCTCTGAGCAGCAGTGTGTCCGAAGACTGCGATTTACTAAAGACGTGGTGATGGAGCGGTGCCATCTGCTGCAGCCAGACCTTGAGCCTCAAACAAGGGTGAGAACTGCTCTCTCAGTAGCTGTGAAGGTATTGCCCTAAAATTTTATGCCAATGGATCTTTCCCGGAAGCCACAGCAAACAGCTCCAACATCTCCCAATATGCTGTCCATTGCTCCATTCATGACATCACGGATGTTTTGTACAGAAGGAGGATGGACGACATCTCATTTCCCATGTTGAGATAGAAGCAGCAGGAGCGCTCAACTGGCTTTGTGAGGATGGCACACTCCCCCATGGTGCAGGGTGCTATAGACTGCATTTGCATCGTCTTGAGGGCTCCGCATCGGAACCCAGAGATCTTTCAAAACCGAAAAGGATACCACTCACTCAATGTCCAGTTGGTGTGTGACCACAGAAGCACAATAATGGTTGTTAATGCCCGCTATCCTGGCAACAGCCACGATACCTTCATCCTGCACCAGACCGGTGTGCCAGCTCTGTTCCAGCCACCAAATACAGCTCCCGGCTGTCTCCTTGGAGACAAGGGCTACCCGCTATGCACCTGGCTCATGACCACACTCCGCAATCCCACCACTCCTGCCCAGCACTCTTACAATGACAGTCATGCCGCCACCAGGAGCATCATTGAGCAGACCATCCGAGTGCTGAAGTAATGGTTCTGCTGCCTTGACCACTCAGGAGGAGTCCTGCAGTACTCGCCTGAGCAGATATCCCTCTTCGTCATCGTCTGCTGCATGCTTCACAACCTAGCAATCATGAAGGCACAGCCATTGCATCTCAGGAGGAGGAGCTGCAGGAGGAGGCACAGCCGGCAGGAAGAATGCGCCGACACCGTCCTGATCCTGCAAGGGCGATCCAAGACTGTCTCATAAGATCTCGGTTCCAATAAGGTCCTTGCCACTTACCGCTTCCATTATGCCTTCCCATAAACACATCAATGAGCCCATTCTTCCATGTCACATGCTCAGCAATGAAATGAGATTCAAGACCAAACAGTAAAGATGATGATCATCATTTATGTATAAAAAGCGCAACGTCAACATCATTCATCCTTGTGCATCTTCTTATATCCCCTTTTACGTAAACCTACTCTACTAAGCCGCAGCGTCTCCCCTGTGGCTGCAGCATGGGCTGGTGGAAGGCTGCTGTGTTTCTGGGCCTTCTCGTATGCCCTCGACCAGCTCTGCAGACTGTAGCACCTCAGGCTGGGCGGCGGCAGTCTGAGCTGGCTGGATGACAGCCAAGGATAGTTGCAATGACGGAGTTACAGTGGTGTACAGATTGCTGTGCTGCTGCGGCAACCTGTTATGTGCTATCTTGGCCTGCAAAAGAAAGGAAGCTTGGTGAGTCACAGTGCACTTATATATGTGGAAGAAATGCATTGGCAGCTTAAGCAGCTGTGATTCTAAGCAAAGAATCTAAGATCAGGCCCTCAAATATGGCACCAAGCTTATGGTCAACAGGGCTGTAGTGATACCCGCCCTCTTGTATGGCTCAGAGACTTGGACCGTATACAGTAGACACCTCAAATCTCTGGAGAAATACCACCAACGATGTCTCCGCACGATCTTGCAAATCCCCTGGGAGGACAGATGCACCAGCGTCAGTGTTCTCGATCAGCCAACATCCAGAGCATTGAAGCACTGACCACACTCGGCCAGCTCCGTTGGGTGGGCCACATTGTTCACATGCCCGACACAAGACTCCGAAAGCAAGTACTCTACTCGGAACTCCTACACGGCAAGTGAGCCCCAGGTGGGTAGAGGAAACATTTCATGGACACCCTCAAAGCCTCCTTGATTAAGTGCAACTTCCTCATCGACACCTCGGAGACCCTGGCCAAAGACCGCTCTAAGTGGAGGAAGAGCATCCGGGAGGGCGCCGAGCACCTCGAGTCTCGTCGCCAAGAGCATGCAGCAAACAAGTGCAGGCAGCAGAAGGAGCGTGCTGCAAACAAGACTCCCCCACCCACTCTTTCCTCTAACAACTGTCTGTCCCACCTGTGACAGAGCCTGTAATTCCCGTATTGGACTGTTCAGTCACCTGAGAACTCACTTTTAGAGTGGAAGCAAGTCTTCCTCAATTTTGAGGGACTGCCTATGATGATGATGTATGTGGAAGAAATGCATTGGTAGCTTAAGCAGCTATGATTCTAAACAAAGAATCAATTGAGGCAATAACTGTGAGTAGGCACACATCCTGAGTTAAATGCTGGTTTTGCTGAGGCTGCCTTGTAAGAGTTGTGGGAACAGACAGAGGCTCACAGGTTCATCGGTAACAGTTGGGGGAACATGTATTTACTTTGACCAGACGAATGAGGTTGGAGAACTTCTTGCGACACTGGGTGTGCGGTCGAGGACGGAGGTGCCCAACACCTCAGCAGCCACCTCTTCCCAGATAGCGCTGTGGAGCGGGCCTCCCCAACCTGCGAGAGAACATCTCCGCAAGTCGGGGCTATAAAAAGAGCTGGTGCGCTGGGCCCTGGGACATCGTAGGCCACCCCAACCTGAGAGAACATCTCCGCAGGTCAGAACTCCTACACAGCAAGCGAGCCCCAGCTTCCAGCGCGAGCTGACACTAATGTGTGACGGCTTCGAGGTGGGCGACTGGGTGACGTCATCAGGACCCAGGTGATGAGGGATCATGGCTGCGATTTGGTGGATGATCGTGACGGAGGTTCAGCGAATGTTTGGTGCAGAGGTGCGGCCAATGTTTGTGGCAGAGGAGCAGTGAAATATTGTGGCGGAGGTGCGGTGAATGTTGGTAGAGGGCCCAGGGCCAGCATGGGCCAGCCTACACTGCGATATGTGTCCGCACTAGGTCCATGCAGCAGAGCAGGTCTTCAGTCGTCTTGGTTAACCCTTGCCACTGGATAAAGGCCTAGCTTTGTCAAGCCCGTGTGGTGGCTGGTGTGCAATGGTCACCACATGTTAAAAAAAACCACGCACGGGCATCTTCCACTCCCTCAATTGGAGTTCAGGACTGGAACATCTGGTCCTTCATTGAAACATCTGTGAACTCATGTGGAAGCAAGTCATCCTCGTTTGAGGGACCGCCTATGATGATGACTGAACTGTGAGGAAGAGAATCAGCAGAATAAACCTGCAAGGCATCCCCTTTAAGAAGCCCAACAGGTTATGAGTGAATCAAACTCACCTGAAATTGGCTGCTCATTTCCACCAATGCCTCTGCATCGCCCCTCCAGCGCCACGTGGAGGCCATTTAGCGCTCAACAGTGCAGTTCTCCAATTTCCTGAACCAAGTGCCGAAATTACAAACTTCATCCCGCCCAGTGCTAACTTTTCAGCTAATTCGAATAATGCGCTCAAATTGCTGCAAGCAGTTGCAGAACCCCTCTTCCCGCATCAATCCTACCCACCCTTTTCAGCACGGGGCCCAATTATACTTACACAACCCATGGACCTACTGCCAGAAAAAAAACGTGCCAACCTTATTGATAGAAATGCTGAGTTGAGGCACATTTTGCTTTTCCTTAAATGTTAAGTGTGAGCCTGAGTGGGGTTTTAATGCAAGGCGCTGGTTTTGCGCCCCAGTTGTGGACTGTCCCCCTCCCCTTTTATAGGGGGCACTTGTAAATGATGGTTTTACTGCCCAAAAAAACCCACAAAAAACCCACAAAAATCACCAAAAAAAAAAGGGCAGTTGAAAAGTGTCTGGAGTGTCCCCCAAATCGGGGGGGCACTTGAACTAATATTTATTTTGTCTCCTATTAAGAGTTGTGGAGCTGGAGCGAGCGACCAGCAGGAGGCGCGTGTGTGTGTGCGCGCGAGTGACAAGTCGACACCGACTGCACGGCCAGAGGGGCTGAGATGGTGGAAAAGGCGGCAGCAGTAGCAGGCAGGTCAGTCACTGCTTCCTTTTACCCTCTTCAGAGTGAACCATTAATAATTAAACTGAACATCCTCACCATCTCCCCCAGGGAGAAAGAGAGAGGGGTTTGTTTTTAGTAATTAGAATCATTATAAACCGGGATCGGAATGATCTTGCACCCCCTCCCCTCGGTGTTTCTATTTGTTTGAATGGAGCTTTGTGCATTGCCCCCTCCCCTCCAGATTATATCACTACTTCCAGTTTGCAGCTGGGCCCTGGACTCTCTGCCTGCGTCCCTCTCCTTTCTAATCACCAGTTGCCGTCAGTCCCACTGCAACATCTCCCCCTCCGTGTGATTTTGGTCTCTTGCATTTATGACGGCTGCACGAGTTTGGAGATCTGTACATGCAGTGTCAGGGGGGGGGGGGAGGAGAGAGAGAGAGAGCCTGGGCTTTTGCAGACCGGGCCCTCGGCCAGCAACAGGGGCACAAACAGCAGAGTCAATCCACCCCACTGCATTGACTTCGTTGCAATGATTGCAACAATGCTGCATCCCCGCCCTAAACGGCTGGGAAATGGTTACAGAGCAGATCTTGACAAAAAGTGCACCCACCCACCCAGCAAAATGGTGCTGGCGCAGCGTAGCGCGTGCGGCTCAAGCCACGGGGAAAGCTCCGGGCAGAGCGGCGCGTGGGCAGCAGGGACTCCAGGGGAAGGAAGAGCAAAGTTTGGGCTGCAGCGCTGCTCTGAGGGTTGTTCTACTGCTCTGGTCCCCAAATTCGGACAAGACTAGTATTGCAGTCTGTCTGCATAATCGGACCAACCGACCAGGGGCGTGGAGTGGAAACTATCAGCATAATTTGGCTTCGGTTTTGACTTATTTGTGCAGCGTTTGGAGTAAAGCAGTTTTGGAGGCTTCCTTTTGGTTTCTGCTCACTGGGGTCTCCCAGTGCCTCTCGCTTTAATGCAACAACGGTCTGCTTAGTTGAGTCACAGGGAATGGAAAGTATGACCGTCTTTGCTGCAGAGGGGCTGTGCCCTATGCTGAAAGAATGACCCAATTAATTCCTTTTTTAAAAAAACCACAATAATCCTCCCAAGCACGTCTTTTTGGTTATTTTGAAGCACATTTTCTCGAGCTATAAAACCAAGCCGCTTGCAACTAGCTATAACACAAGTGCAAATTGGGGTCAGAGTGCTGTGGAGCAGAAGCCAGGAAGCTTTTATTGCTTGTTGGTGTGTTTTGAAGTGCAAAGTTATGCTTTTGAAAGAAATAGTTATGTGAATTATATTGATTCCTTTGAAATAGACACTTTGTTTATTTTCAGTTCCCGAGAAACAAACCAATTCATTGTTTCTCTTTTAAAAGTGAGACACTGGCCCGTTAAATAGTTGAGCCACTGCAGTTTGTAACAAATGTAATCGATTTTACAATGTTACTTCTTGTGACTTAAAAACAATTTAATTGTATTTAATTTGAAGAATAATTTTACTAATTGAAGTAGGGGGTTTGAAGAGAAGGGTCTCCAACCTTGAGACCACGGGCCTTGATGATCTGTGCTCGTGCATGTTGTGGCCCAGAGAAGTTTGGAACGGGATTATTGTTAGCATTGTTGTCCAGAGGTGGGTAAATCCTATATCAGACCATCTGTTTGTATCCACAACTCCAGATGTGTACACATTAATAGGAAAGTGGAATTAAACTTTGCTCTGAGCTCCATGAAGCACACCTACACTGTCCAGGAGGATAAAAAACTTCTCTTGGGATTTCCACATGCATTGTGCTTCACCTAACCTCACAATCCCCTGGCTGTTCATCTTACCAGCCTTGGCTCTGTGGTAGCACACTCACCTCTGAGTCAGCAGGTTGTGGGTTCAAGTCCCACTCCAGTATTTGAGCATATAACCTAGTTGAGACATTAAATCTACCCTCTCAGATGAACCTCTCCCATGGTACTAAAGCAAAATACTGTGGATACTGGAAATCTGAAATAAAATCAGAAAATGCTGGAAATTACCTTTTCATGAGTTATCTTTCCTTTTCTCCACAAATGCTGCCTGACTTGCTGAGTATTTCCAGCACTTTGTCTCTATCCCATGGTACAATTCGAAGATGTGCTGGATAGTTTGACCTGGTCAATATTTATTCCTTGCCCAACACCATGGAAATAGATTATGTGGTCATTATCTCATTGCTGTGTGTAAAATGGCTGCTGTATTTCCTACATTACAACAGTGACTAAACTTTAAAAGTACTTAATTGATTGTAAAGCACTTTGGGACATCCTGAGGTTGTGAAAGGTGCTATATAAATGCAAGTTCTTTCATTTTCCTTTATCCCAATGGAATTGAGCTGGCTTAACTCGACAATGCAAACTGCCTATTTAAAATAGGACCCTTTCCATTCCTTTCCTGACACAAATATTGATGGTGTCATCCCTTTAAAGGAAGAAACTTGACTGTTGCTGTGGGGCAAGCATTGCTTTTCCCCCGGCCTTTCTCAAAACAGGACGCTTGATTTGAGGGCATGTGAAGTTGGCTCTGTGTTGTCTGGTCTCGGGCGGACTCAGTGCGCATTTGGCGCTCACATGCTTTGGATCTCCCACCCCGAACCATTCTGTCTGTCTACCTTCCTGGCCATCTTTTTGACCAAGCTTTCATCTTCTAAACCTCCAGCAAAGATTTGGCACTTGCTCCTTTCCTACTGTGTGAAATGCCTTGCAATGTTTTTTCTCTATGTTGGAGGGACTGGTGCAAGTAGTTGACATCAGAGTGCTGGCAACAGAGAGGCAACTATCCCAAGTGCAGATTTTTTTTTAAAATAGTGTGTATATTCTGCATCAGGAGCAAAGGAATAGACCAAAGTTTATGGGGCCACGAGTGGTAGCCTCATTTTGTCCATCTTAAGGAATTGCTCCAAATAATAACTTACTATGTTAAAAGGGCTATATAAATGTAAGATGTCCCAAGGCTCTTGACAGGAATGTTGTCAGACAAAATTTGACACCGAGCCACGTAAGGAGATATTAAGACAGGTGGCCAAAAGCTTTGTCAAAGAGGTAGGTTTTAAGGAGTGTCTTAAAGAAGGAGAGAGAAGTGGAGAGGCGGAGAGGTTTAGGGAAGGAGATCGAGCTTAGGGCCCAGACAGTGGGTGAGTAGGTGAAGGAAATCTGGGTTGCACAAGCGGCTAGAATTGGAGGAACACGGAGACAAAGATAGGGAAGGGCAAGGCCATGGAGGGATTTGAACACACTGATGAGAATTTTAAATGAGAGAATCCTGGCCTCACTAGTTTTTTCAGATCACTGTTTAGTAAAACAGGGAATTAATTTTAGATCTGAACCCTGTTTAAGTTTAGATGATGCACTTTCCCCCCTTATCTTTTCTCCCCATTGCATTTTCTGAAGACAGTGACCTATGCTGAGGTGTGTGTGTGTGTGTGCTGCAGTGGCATTGTATTAACTATAATAGTTTGTCAGTAGTTGTCTAGTATCTTGTCATTCTTGTCTTTCGGATGAGACATTAAACAGAGTCTTCTCAACCAACACCCAAGAACAAATTATCTGGTCATTATCTCTCTGCAATTTACGGGAACTTGCTGTTTGCAAATTGATAGCCACGTTTCCTGCATTATAACAGTGACTACATTTCAAAAGTACTTCATTGGTCGTAAAGCATATTGGGCCATCCTGAGGTTGTGAAAGGCGCTATATAAATGCAAGTTTTTTCTTTCATGTGTGACTTTAAATAGTGACAGCATCCGACATTCACATTTGTGCTTCATGCAAGGGACTGCTGGATAATCATCAGGAGTAGGAATGCTGGCAGACAGTTGTTGCATTTCACTGCCTACCCACCCCGGCTGAACCTACCCATTTGCGACTGAACCTGGAACCTTCTCGCACTGTATGGCACCCAGCAGCGATCCTCGACGATACATTTGCTGAACCCCGCGTAAATGTGACTCCATTCCCACAGCAATGTGATTGACTCTTAACTGCCCTCTGAAGTGGGCTTGCCAGCCACTCAGTTGTATGAAACCACTACCAGTGCTTCACGAAGAAGGCCCACCACCCAGAGCAGCGAGGGATAGGCAATAAATGCCAGCCTTGCCAGTGACTCCCACATCCTGAGTGAATAAAATAAATAAACCAAAACGATAGAGAGATTATCTGTAGAAGTCACCAAGCTGTTCAAGAAACATCCCTGGGACAAGTGCAGGACTGCTTGTCAGTACTAGCCCTCATTATAAATCAAAGCGCCCAAGTTGCAACCTGCAGCTCTCGATGGATTAAAGTTAATTTGAATCAAATCCATGCACCTGTGTTAGGGGACCAGTCATGACCCTGACCTACTTTGAAAATTTATTTTATAGTCAACTTATAAGGAACGGAGTTTGAACTGTTTGCCTGGGTCATGTTGAGTTTCATCAGTCGGTTCTGAGAGTCACAATGCCACCGTTGCTCAAAATTTCAGAGGCAACAAAGGGACAAGCAACCCGCCTTTTGAGGCTTCGCCAATGTTGCTTTCAAACTAGCTTGAAAACTGTGCAGTTCAGAGAGAGCTGCAGAAAGTGTCGGAACCATTTCTGGTGGGCAGATTGGCACCTTCTGAACAGTTTAAATTAGAAACTGGTACAGGAAGTGGTGTGGGAGGGAGCATTAGTCTATTTTGGAAGCAGAGCTCGGAGTTGTGTTGGCCTTAAACCCCTGTGCTGCACTGACTTTGCATTGAATGTAACACTTTGGGAGTACTGAGTGGTATTTTATGAACAATTATGTCAAAATATATTGAAATGAACAACCAGAGAGGAGGAAGAAAGAAAAGTCTTGTTTTTTTTAAATTACCTTTTATTTCTTATGTTCTTATACAGAGAGCTGTTGCTTACATAAACTTGTATAAGCTATGCTGTGGTATAAATAGGTCTCTTTAGATTTTAGAAGGCTGCAGTGTGGTTTTCAAATGTTGTGGAACCGTTCCAGGAACTAGAATTTGAGACATTTTTAAGAGTTCAGTGTCATTCTGATCAAAAGCCCATGGAAGGGAGGACTAACAGTCAGGCTGAGCTTGTCTTGCCGAATTAGAGGATTTGCAAGTTCCAGGGCAGGCTCAGTTCCAGCAAAGAACCTGCTCCAAAAATCTTCACTTTGCATTGGAGGCCGCGGAGCATGTTTTGATAGTATTTTTGGCGCAGATGCAAGCTGTTGAATTTTGTATCACTGTGCTCCACACTCAATGCAAGTATGCTTTAAAAAAAAATGCTTTTGCAAGATGTGACCAGACTGTAATTTTTCATTTCTGAATGGTACTTTCTGGCACTGAATTTATAAAAAAAAAAAAAAAAAAAATTCTCCCTTCCTGTTAAGTATGTAAACCTATAAATACCATGTCTAACCACCAGCGGGCTTATCCCCTGGTGTCCCAAGGGATCCCACAATCCCTTGGAAGCACCTGTATATAAGGAGGCCTCACAGGCTGGAGAGGCACTCTGAGATCTGTAATAAAGGACTACGGTCACACCTTTTGAGCTTGCAGTATCTAGTCTGACTCTTTATTCAAGACATAACAACTGGCGACGAGATACAAATGACGAACCCCACCGCAACAATGCAGAGAACCATGGGCATCCTGAAGAAATTTTCGGACGGAGATGATTGGGAAACCTTTGTGGAGCGAATCGACCAATACTTTGTGGTCAACGAGCTGGAAGGAGAAGCGAACGCTGCCAAACGTTTGTGGGGCACCAAATATGGCCTCAAGAAAAATCTGCTCGCTCCAGCGAAACCCACGGACAAGTCGTACGATGAGTTCTGCACACTCATCCGGGAGCATCTAAATCTGAAGGAAAGCGTTCTGATGGCGAGGTATTGGTTCTACAAGTACAAGAGGTCTGAAGGCCAAGAAGTGGCGAGCTACGCCACCGAGCTAAGGCGCCTTGCAGGACATTGTGAATTTGAAGGACACTTGGAGCACATGCTCAGGGACAACTTTTACTTGGCATTGGCCATGAAGTAAACCTTTGACTGTAGAGACCCCAACCTTGAGTAAAGCCATAGCAATAGCCCAGGCGTTTATCGCCACCAGTGACAATACCAAACAAATTTCTCAACACATGAGAGCTGCTGCAAGTACTGTGACCAAAGTAACATTGTTTTCGAATAGAAATGTACAGGGCAGGACTTGCACGCCTGCAGCTACACGTCCACAGATGACTGAGTCCACCATCAAGGGTGGTGAATACAAGGCCATTAACACCTTATTGGCGCTGCGGGGGTGATCATTGTTTCTATTCGTGCTGCTTCAAAGGATACGTTTGCAAGGGCTGTGGAACAATGGGACACCTCCAACGAATGTGCAGGCGAGCTGCAAACCCTGCTAATCCTGCAAACCACCATGTTACAGAGGAGGATAGATCCACGACTGGCCTTGAGGCACCACAATTTATCTCAAGTCTTTTTGCTCATTATGGACTGGAGATCGAACTGGACAGGCTGCAACGAGAAGGCATCATTTCGCCGATCGAACTCAATGAGTGGGCCAGTCCGATTGTTCCAGTCCTCAAGGGAGACGGCACTGTCCGAATCTGTGGTGATTATAAAGTAACTATCAATCGTTTCTCACTGCAGGATCAATACCCGCAGACGACTTATTTTGCGACGCTGGCGGGAGGGAAAATGTTCACGAAGCTGGACTTGACCTTGGCCTATATGACGCAGATGCTGGAGGAATCATCGAAAGGCCTCACCTGCATCAACACGCACAAAGCTCTCTTAATTTACAACAGATGCCCGTTTGGGATTCAATCGGCCACGGTGATTTTTCAGAGGAAAATGGAAAGCTTGCTGAAGTCGGGCCCGCGCACCGTGGTCTTCCAGGATGCAGGATCTTGGTTACAACTTTTTTGGGGGGGACAAAATAAACATTAGATCAAGTGCCCACCCGATCTGGGTAACACTCCAGACACTTTTAACTGCCCTCTTTTTTTGGGGGGGGTTTTTTTGTGATTTTTTTTTTTGGGGCATTAAAATCATATATTTTACAAGTGCCCCCGATTAAAAGGGGAGGGGGACACTAAAACCGGCAATTAAAACAAATTAAACTTTAAAACATATAAAATCAAATTAAAATTTGGTTGCCGGGGGTAACGATGCACTCCAGTCCCTCCGGCGCCCACCTCTCGCGGAAACATCTTGGTTACAGGTCGGGACACAGTTGAGCACCTGCAGAACCTGGAGGAGGTTCTTAGTCGGCTTAATCGTGTGGGGCTCAGGTTAAAACGCTCGGTGCGTTTTCCTGGCTCTTGAAGTGGAGTTCCTGGGGAGAAGAATTGCGGTGGACGGCATCAGGCCCACCGATTCAAAGACGGAGGCAATCAAGAACGCATTGAGACCACAGAATGTGATGGAGCTGCGGTCATTTCTAGGACTCCTGAACTATTTTGGTAACTTCTTACCGGGTCTTAGCACATTGCTAGAACCCTGCACTCTTTACTGCGTAAAGGAGATGAATGGGTATGGGGTAAAAGCCAAGAAAATGCCTTTGAGAAATCTAGGAATCTGTTATGTTCAAACAAATTACTTGTATTGTATGATCCATGTAAACATTTGGTACTAGCATGTGATGCGTCATTGTACGGGGTCGGGTGTGTATTGCAACAAGCTAATGAATTTGGGAAATTGCAACCGGTTGCAAATGCGTCCAGAAGTCTGTCTAAGGCCGTGAGGGCCTACAGTATGATCGAAAAAGAAGTGTTAGCGTGTGTTTACGGGATAAAGAAAATGCATCAATGTCTGTTCGGGCTCCAATTTGAATTGGAAACTGACCATAAGCCACTTACATCCCTCTTTTCTGAAAGCAAGGGGATAAATACGAATGCATCGGCCTGCATCCAGAAATGGACGCTCACATTGTCCGCATACAAGTACGCCATCCGCCACAGGCCAGGCACAGAAAACTGTGCCGATGCTCTCAGTAGGCTGCCACGGGTGGAGATGGCATAGCTCGCAGATTTAGTCATGGTAATGGAAGCATTTGAGAGTGAGCAATCACCTGTCACTGCCCGACAGATTAGAACCTAGACGAGCCAGGCCCCCTTACTGTCCTTAGTAAAAACTGTGTGCTACACGGGAGTTGGTCTAGTAATGCAGGAGGAAATAAAGTCATACCAGTGGCACAAAGATGAAATGTTTATACAGGCAGACTGCCTCCTATGGGGTAATCGGGTAGTGGTGCCAAAAAAGGGCAGGGACATTTTCATCAGTGATCTCCACAGCACCCACCCAGGCATCGTAATGATGAAAGCGATAGCCAGATCCCACGTGTGGTGGCCCAGTATCGATGCAGACTTAGAGTCCTGCGTGCACAAATGTAATACATGTTCACAGTTAAGCAATGCATCCAGGGTGGCGCCACTAAGTTTATGGTCCTGGCCCTCCAAACCGTGGTCCAGAGTCCATGTCGACTATGCAGGCCCATTCTTCGGAAAAATGTTCTTAGTGGTTGTAGATGCATACACCAAATGGATTGAATGTTAGATAATGTCGACAAACAAGTCCGCTGCTACCATTGAAAGCCTACAGGCCATGTTTGCCACACATGACCTGCCTGATGTCCTTGTAAGTGTCAATGGACCGTGCTTTACCAGTGCCGAATTCAAGGAATTCATGACCCGCAATGGGATCAAACATGTCACATCTGCCCCGTTTAAACTAGCGTCCAATGGTCAGGCAGAACGAGCAGTTCAAACAATCAAGCAGAGCTTGAAAATAGTAACAGAAGGCTCACTGCAGATTCGCTTATCCTGAGTGCTGCTTCGTTACCGCACAAGACCCCACTCGCTCACTGGGGTCCCTCCCGCTGAACTGCTCATGAAAAGGGCACTTAAGACAAGGCTCTCATTAGTTCACCCTGATCTACACAAACAGGTAGAGAACAGGCAGCTTCAACAGAATACATATCATGATCGTGCAAATGTGTCATGTGAAATTTAGATAAATGATCCTGTATTTGTGTTGAACTATGAACAAGGTCCCAAGTGGCTTCCTGGCACTGTTTTGGCCAAAGAGGGGAGTAGGATATTTGTGGTCAAACTCTCAAATGGATTCACCTGCAGGAAACACTTGGACCAAACCAAATTCAGATTTACAGACTATCCAGAACAACCCACAATAGACTCCACCTTTTTCAACCCTCCAACACACAAAGTGGCAACTGACCCAGTGGCTGACCACGAAGCAGAACCCATTACCCGCAGCAGCCCAGCAAGGCCAGCTGCGCAGCCCAGCGAGGGCCCAACAAACGACTCACCGAAACCAGCATTTGCACCGAGACGATCAACCAGGGAAAGTAAGGCCCCAGATCGACTCACATTGTAAACAGTTACACTATTGACTTTTGGGGGGGGGAGGGGGGGGGGGAGTATTGTTGTGTATATAAACCTGTAAGTACCATGTCTAACTACCAGATGGCTCATCCCCTGGAGTCCCAAGGGATCCCACAATCCCTTGGGAGCACCTGTATATAAGGAGGCCTCACAGGCTGGAGAGGCACTCTGAGATCTGTAATAAAGGACTACGGTCACATCTTACTTTGAGCTTACAGTATCTAGTCTGACTCTTTATTCAAGACTTAACATTTCCCTTTATCCCTACAGGAAAATGTTTGACCTCCCATTGGTCCCACCCCACATTGCCAAGGCTGGTTTACAAACTTAGTTTGTGTTAGTACATGGTCACAAGCATGCAACTCATCCCTTCTGTGGTGGAGCGTAACGTTAAGATTCGGAAAAGAGACGTTACACGGCATTAATTCTTTTGCAGTCATTGTTCAAAATCTGCAAAGTTTTCAAGCACACTTAAAGAAACAAATTTAACAAACTTGTGAAATTAAACAGCAACGAGGGTACTTGTGTGCATGACAGTGCCGTCATATGAGACGGGACTAGATTCTGACTAGATTTCCGGCCACATATTCGCGGCACAACTAAAACCGTCTATTTCCACCGCTGTAACATTGCCCATCTCCGCCCCTGCCTCACCTCATCTGCTGAAACCCTCATCCATGCCGTTGTTACCTCTAGACTTGATTACTGGAAACTCACTCCTGGCTGGCCTCCCACATTCTACCCTACGTAAACTTGAGGTCATCCAAAACTGGGCAGCCCGAGTCCTAACTCGCACCAAGTCTCACCCATCACCCCTGTGCTTGCTGACCTACATTGGCACCTGGTTAAGCAATGCCTCGATTTCAAAATTTTCTTCCTTGTTTACAAATCCCTCCATGGTCTCGCCCCTCCCTATCTCTGTAATCTCCTTCAGCCTCACAACCCCCTGAGATGTCTGCACTCATCAAATTCTGACCTCTTGAGCATCCCTGATGATAACTGCTCAATCATTGGTGGCCATGCCTTCAGCTGCCTGGGCCCCAAGCTCTGGAACTCCCTCCCTAAACCTCTCCGGCTCTCTACCTCTCTTTCCTCCTTTAAGACGCTCCTTAAAACTTACCTCTTTGACGAAGCTTTTGGTCATCTGCTGTAATTTCTTCGTATGCGGTTCGGTGTCAAATGTATTTGTTTTGTCTTATAACACTCCTGTGAAGTGCCTTGGGTCGTTTTACTACGTTAAAAGCGCTATATAAATACAAGTTGTTGCATGAACTATAAAATAAACTAATTCTTCTTCTGCATGCCCCATCCATTCACCTCATCATTGGCGATCGTGCCTTCAGCTGCCAATGCACCATGCTCTCGAATCCCACACCCTTAAACCTCTCTGATTCTCTACCTCATTCTCCTCGTATAAGACCCTCCTTAAAACCCACATCTTTGACCAAGCCGTTGGGCACTCCAACTAATATCTTCATTTGCTTGCCATCCAATCTTTTGATTATGTCCATGTGAAATACCTTGGAACTTTTTTCTACCTTAAAGGCGCTAAATAGATGTAAGTTGTTGTAAATAGCTTTTGCTGTTCGTGCTTATGCTGTTTGTGTTCAGAAGAAGGTTATATGATCTGCCCTTGACAAGAGTTCATGCTCCCATGATTGATCATTGAATTTGATCGCTCAGGCATACAGACCAAGAAGCCCCAGTTTTGGCTTCTGGGTCTGTGCTGACTTCACTGATTTTAGTTATGGTTGTGGTAAAGGTGCTACAGTTGGTGTAAGTGACCCTGGGTTTGGGGAGGAGAAAATGGCCAGGACTCTTGGTCCTGATTGCTATCCAGTTTGGAACTAGATGTTGGATGAGTACAGGATTGGGCAGAGCTGAAATGCCCCTGTAGTCAAGTGGCCAATGGATATTTACCATCAAGGCTCACACAGAAGATAAGGACCCATAGGTAGGTACTGGAGGGTTTCTGATGCCCATGGAACTTGATCTCAACAAAGGACTTGAGACCTTTTAGAGAAGAGTGGAAATTTGCCCAAAAAGATGGTGGTGGGGGGGTGGAGTGGCGGCGGCAGCAGGAGGGAAAAAAAGCTTCATGAACACACGTATGCCGATTTATGAAAATCTGTTGAGCAGTAATTTCATTTGCCTGTGATCTAGAATTGGATATTCTGATCATAATCTTTAATTCCTGACACTGGCAGCATGAACATCTTTCATTTCACTGCCCTAAGTTTTCACTCTTCCAAACAGCTGCCGTTAATATAGAAACATAGAAAATAGGAGCAGTAGCAGGCCATTCGGCGCTTCGAGTCTGCACCGCCATTCAATATGATCATGGCTGATCCTTTATCTCAGCACCATATTCCTGCTTTTTCCCCATACTCCTTGAGGTCTTTTAGGTCTAAAAATATTATCTATCTCCCTCTTAAATATATTCAATGACTTGGCCTCCACAGCTTTCTGTGGTTAAGAATTCCACAGGTTCACCACTCTCTAAGTGAAAAAATTTCTCCTCATCTCGGGTCCTAAATTTCCTTCCCTATATCCTGAGACTGTGACCCCTTGTTCTAGACTTCCCAGACAGGGGAAACATCCTCCCCGCATCCAGTCTATCCAACCCAGTCAGAATTGTATACGTTTCAATGAGATCCCCTCTCATTCTTCTAAACTCTAGTGAATACAGGCCTAGTCGACCCAATCTCTCCTCATACAACAGTCCTGTCACCCCAGGAATCAATCTGGTGAACCTTCGCTGCACTCCCTCTATGGCAAGTATATCCTTTCTTGGGTAAGGAGACCAAAACTGCACACAATACTCCAGGTGCAGTCTCACCCAAGGCCCTGTATAACTGTAGTAAGACATCCTTGCTCCTGTACTGCTTGCTGTACCTGCATGTTTGCTTTCAATGACTGGTGTACAAAGACACCCAGGTCCCTCTATACATCGACACTTCCCAAGCCATCACCCTTTAAATAATACTTTGTCTTTATGTTTTCCCTACCAAAGTGGATAACTTCACATTTATCCATGTTATACTGCATCTGCCATGTGTTTGCCCACTCACTCAACCTATCTAAATCGCCTTGCAGCATCTTTGCATCCTCCTCACAACTCTCAATCGCACCTAGTTTTGTGTCATCAGCAAACTTGGAAATATTACATTTGGTTCCCTCATTCAAATCATATATATATATATATTGTGAATAGCTGGGGCCCAAGCACTGATCCCTGTGGTACCCCACTAGTCATAGAAACATAGAAACATAAAAAATAGGTTACAGGAGAGAGCAATTCGGCCCTTCGAGCCTGCACCACCATTCAATATGATCATGGCCGATCATGCAACTTCAGTACCCCATTCCTGCTTTCTCTACATACCCCTTGATCCCTTTAGCCGTAAGGGCCACATCTAACTCTCTTTTGAATATATCCAACGAACTGGACTCAATAACTTTCTGTGGTAGAGAATTCCACAGGTTCACAATTCTGAGTGAAGAAGTTTCTCCGCATCTCGGTCCTAAATGGCTTACCCCTTATCCTTAGACAATGACCCCTGGTTCTGGACTTCCCCAACATCGGGAACCTTCTTCCTGCATCTCACTTGTCCAATCCCGTCAGAATTTTATATGTTTCTATGAGATCCCCTCTCATTCTTCTAAATTCCAGTGAATATAAGCCTAGTCGATCCAGTCTTTTTTCATATGTCAGTTCTGCCATCCTGGGAATCAGTCAGGTGAACCTTCGCTGCACTCCCTCAATAGCAAGATGTCCTTCCTCAGATTAGGAGACCAAAACTGTACACAATATTCAAGGTGTTGCCTCACCAACTGCAGTAAGACCTCCCTGCTCCTTTACTCAAATCCTCACGCTATGAAGGCCAACATGCCATTTGCCGCCTTCACCGCCTGCTGTACCTGCATGTCAAATTTCAATGACTGATGTACCATGACACCCAAGTCTCGTAGCACCTCCTCTTTTCCTAATCTGTCACCATTCAGATAATATTCTGCCTTCCTGTTTTTGCCACCAAAGTGGATAACCTCACATTTATCTACATTATACTGCATCTGTCATGCATTTGCCCACTCACCTAACCTGTCTAAGTTACCCTGCAGCCTCTTAGCATCCTCCTCACAGCTCACACCGCTACCCAGCTTAGTGTCATCTGCAAACTTGGAGATATTACATTCAATTCCTCTAAATCATTAATATAAGTCACTGCTCACCACCTCAAAAAAGGACCGTTTATTCTTACTCCTGTTTCCTGTCAGTTAACCAATTTTCAATCCATGCCAATACATTACCCCCAATCCTATGTGCTTTAATTTTGCACATTAACCTCTTATGTGGCATTTTAACAAAAGCCTTCTGAAAATCCAAATACATTACATCCACTAGTTCTCCCTTATAAATTCTATCAGTTACATCCTCAAAAAACTCCAGTAGGTTTGTCAAAAGTGATTTTCCTTTCATAAATCCATGTTGACTTTGTCTAATCTCGTTGATATTATCTAAGTGTGCCGTTATCACATCCTTTTAATAGACTCTAGCATTTTCCCTACTACTGATGTTAGGTTAACCGGTCTGTTGTTCCGTGTTTTCTCTCTCCCTCCTTTTTTAAATAGTGGTGTTACATGTTCCACCTTCTAATCGGCAGGAACTGTTCCATAATCTATAGAATTTTGTAAGATGACAACCAATGCATTTACTATTTCCATGGCCACCTCTTTTAGTACTCTGGGATGCAGATCATCAGGTCCTGGGGATTTATCGGCCTTCAGTCCCATTAGTTTCTCCAGCACTATTTTTTTACTAATCATTTCCTTTAATTCCACTTGCTCAATAGACCCTTGGTTCCCTAGCATTTTTGGGACGTTATATGTATCTTCTTCCGTGAAGACAGAACCAAAGTATTTATTTAATTGTTCTGCCATTTCCTTGTTCCCCATTATAAATTCTCCTGTTTCTGTCTGTAAAGGACCTACATTTGTCTTCACTAATCTTTTTCTTTTTACGTACTTGTAGAAATTTTTGCAGTTGGTTTTTATGTTCCTTGCAAGTTTACTCTCATACTCTATTTGTCTCCTCTTAATGGCCCCAAGTTTCGTGCCGCGGCGAAAACGCCGCACCTTCGAGCTGGGCGCCTGTTTTTCGCGCCGAAAACTGCGCCTAAAAAAAAGTCCGATATTCTCGAGCTCCTTGGAACTCGATGTCTGCTTGGCGCGGCGTGCTCTTCGCAGCAGGGGGCGGAGCCTAACACTCGCGCCGATTTTCTAAGTAGCAGGGGGCGGGTACAATTTAAATTAGCCTTCGTGGTGCCGGCAACCCTGCGCATGTGCGTTGGAGCGTGCGCGCACGCGCAGTCTCACACAAACATTGGCACTCGGCCATTTTTAAAAATACTGCAGAAAAAGTGATTATTTGTTTCTTGGACCCCTGCAAAGGCTTGTAATTTAATTTTTTTTGATATTTCTGTGTGTGAGGGAGTGCTTTTAGCAGCACTGCTGAATAAATCACCTGCTGAAATCAGTGAGTTCAGCTTTTCACTGCTAAACTTGCAGAACCGGTGCTGCATTGGTGCATGCAAATTAAGGACTGTGTGTTTGGAGAAATAAGAGTGCCAATTCAACTTTGCAATAATACATGGTGTTGACAATGCAGCACCCATTCTGCAAATTTAAAGATAAAACTGTCGATGTGGCTGCCTCTCCCTGTCCAAATGGCCTCAGTCCCCCTCACAGCTCGAAGGCTGCTGCTGTATCTTCGGCTGCCGGCCAGCCACTGACGCCGCCCCTAAAGCGTGGCCGAATGGCCTCAAGCACCATAAAGAGCTGCGTGTGTCAGGTGTTGATTCTTCGGCTGCCGGCCAGCCACTGACGCCGCTGATATCCTATGGCCGAATGGCCTCACGTCGGTCCGCTGCTGATTCTTTGGCTGCCGGTCAGCCACTGATGCTGCTGATATCTCATGGCCGAATGGCCTCGGGTCCGTCAGGTGCTGCTTTTTCATGGCCAGCCACGAAGAGAATGAAGGCCTGCCTCAAGCACTGCAGCTCAGCTCGAAGCTTGCTGCCGCTGCCGTCGAGACACTGACGCCACACCGCTGCCTGTCTCCAACATGAAAGACCTGCCTGAAGCACTTTCACACAGATAGGAACATGGTTTATTTAATCTTTTCTTTGCTTATAAATTTTTATTCAGGTTGGATTTATTTGTATAATATTTGTATAAGTATAACTAAGGATTGATTGTAGAATTTAATGACTTCCCTTCCCCCCCCCCCCCCCCCCCACCTCGTTCCTACGCCTGATTTTCTAAAGTGTAGACAAGGTTTTTTTCTAGCGTACAAAAATCTTCACTTAATCCATTCTAAGTTAGTTTGGAGTAAGTTTTCACTCACGAAACTTTGAAATCAGGCGTAAGTGGCCGGACATGCCCCCTTTTGAAAAAAAAATTCTGTTCCAAAGTGAAACTGTTCTAACTGACTAGAACTGGAGCAAACTAAATGTGGAGAATTCCGATTTCTAAAGATACTCCGTTCTACACCAGTTGCTCCTAAAAATCACGAGCAAATCATGTGGAAACTTGGGGCCATAAAATCTCTTGGTCCTTTTTTGCTGACTGCTCCCAAACCTCAGGCTTGCTACTTTTTGTGGCAACTTTGTATAACTCCTCTTTGAATCTAATACTATCCTTAATTTTTTTTGTTAGCCATGGTTGGGCCACTATTCCTTTTGTGTTTTTATGTCAGAAAGGAATGTATAACTGTTGCAATTCATGCATTCATTCCTTAAATGTTAGCCATTGCCTATCCACCGTCATGCCTGTTAATGAATCTTCCCAATTTATCATAACCAATTCATTCCTCATACCTTCGTAGTTTCCTTTATTTAGATTTAGGACCCTAGTTTCTGATTGGACTACTTCACTTTTCATCTTAATAAAGAATTCAATCATGTTATGGCCACTCTTCCCTAAAGGACCCCCTTCTCATTACACAATACCCAATCTAGGTTAGCCTGTTCCCTAGTAGGCTCCTCAACATACTGGTCTAAAAAACCATCTTGTACACACTCCAAGAATTCATCTGCCACAGTATTATTATTAATTTGGTTTGGCCAGTTTATATGTAGATTAAAGTCACCTACGATTACTGTAGTACCCTTGTTACATGCATCACTAATTTCCTGTTTGATGCCGTCTTCTACACTACCACTACTGTTTGGAGGCCTATAGACAACTCCCACCAATGTTTTCTGCCCCTTTAGCTCCACCCAGACTGATTCTACATCTTGATTTTCTGAGCCAATATCCTTTCTCACTCTTGCTCTGATTTCATCCTGTACTAACAACGCCGCACCACCCTCTCTTCCTTTTTGACTGTCCTTCCTAAATATCGAATATCCTTGGATACTCCGTTCCCAACCCTGGTCACTCTGCAACCATGTCTCCGTAATTGCAACTATATTCATTTACATCTATTTGCGCTGTTAATTCGTCTGCCTTATTACAGATGCTTCGTGCATTCAGATACAATGCTTTCAGATTTGTCTTTTTAACATTATTAGACATCTTAACATTATTTTGTACAATAGCCCTATTTGGCTCATCGCTATTTTTTCTTACCTGGATTCTTTGTTAGTGCACTCTTTTGTTTGTATGCTCTGTCCCTTTCTGACATAATCTGGTTATCCTTACCACATTCCTGCATTGCTTCCTTTTCTTTTCTCTTTAGCATTCTAGATTTCTCTCCCCCCCATCCTCCCACCTCCCCACCCCCTCTATTTAGTTTAAAGCCCTGTGATTTATAAAACTGCCACCACTGTCAGATATATGGTTTATACCGTTTGCCACTCTGTTGGTGTGCTGCTCCTCTACTTCCAAGATCATGATTTTCTCAATTTCTTGCTCTCTCATTCCCAGGTCAACAGATATAAATGGTTCTTCCTTATCTGTTTGACTAGATAATCCCATTCAAAATAAACATCCTCAATTTTATGCTACTGCACAGCATTTACCAGCTGAGGGGCAGACAGGCCACTTGTCTCCCATCCCTTGCCAGTACTGTAAGTAGAAGATAGGAACAGGATTAGGTCCTTCAACACCTCAAGCCTGTTCCATCGTTCCATGAGGTCGCAGCTGACCTGTTTCTTAGCTCCATTTACCTGCCTTTGTTCCATATCCTTTAATACACTTACTTAACAAAAATCTATCAATCTCAGTTTTGAAAATTTCAAGAATATGTTTCAACATATTTAGCGAGTGTCCCTTTGTCTTTTTCCCATCTCTACCTTTTCAAGCTAGGAATTTGCAGGTGAGTGTATATATCCTCTGTTCAGTGCCTTCCTCCTGGCTCACCATTGAGATCGGAAACTTGCCATTCGCTACCCCGCTCCTAAATTTAATATGTTGACCAGTAATATTTGAGGTATCTTTTCTCATTTTATTGCTAAGAATATTAATTGTTAAATGTCACTGCATACATAGTTTGCACAATGCTTCTGGAAGAATGTGTTGGATACACAGGTACAGGGGATAGTATAGTTGGGGATAGATACTGTTCTTTACAGCAGTGACCAGGAGTTCTGAAGGTTGTGTTACCTGCCGGGTGCCAGGGTTAAGGACATCTCCTCTCGGCTGAAGAAGAACTTGGAGGGGGAGGATCCAGTTGTCGTGGTCCACGTAGGAATGAATGACATAAGTAGAACTAGGAATGAGGTTACGCTGAGGGAGTTTTTAGGAGCTAGGATGCAAATTAATAAGCAGAACCTCAAAGGTAATAATCTCTGGATTATACCAGAGCCACATGCAAATTGACAAGGTAAAACAGATCAGTGAGTTGAATGAAGAGTGGTTTGGGAAGCAGGGGTTTTGATTCATGGGGCACTGGCACCAGTACTGGAGAAAAAGAGGGAGCTGTTCTGTTGGGATGGGCTCCACTTAACCAGGCTGGAGCCAGTGTCCTGGTGATTAGATTAACTAGGGCTGTAGATAGGGCTTTTCACTAAAAGGGGAGATGTGGGGGGATTCAGTTGAAGGGAAATTTATAAATCTGAAGAGAAATGTAAGGCCATAGAGCAATGCAGTGATTTGGGTAAAGATAAACAGAGTGCGACAGGAAGAGACAGAGTTTAACAATAATAGTGCATCAACGAATGAGGTCAAATCATGGAAAAATAGTAAAAAGTTAAAATTAAAGGCTCTTTATCTGTAATAAGACAAAAGAATGAATAGTACAACAAGGGGGGGGTGGTGGTTCCATGGGGCGATTCCATGGAGGGATTTGTAAACAAGAATGAGAATTTTGAAATTGAGGTGTTGCTTAACTGGGAGCCAATGTAGGTCAGCGAGCACAGGGGTGATGGGTGAACGAGCCTGATGCGAGTTAGGACACGGGCAGCCGAGTTTTGGATGACCTCAAGTTTATGTAGGGTAGAATGTGGGAGGCCAGCCAGGGTTGGAGTAGTCAAGTCTAGAGGTAACAAAGGCATGAATGAGAGTTTCAGCAGCAGATGAGCTGAGGCAGGGGTGGAGACGGTCAATGTTACGGAGGTGGAAATAGGCGATTTTAGTTATGCCGCGGATATGTGGCCGGAAGCTAATTTCAGGGTCAAATATGACAAATAGCGATAAATGGGTTTGGTCTAATTGCCAATACAGAGACGTGGTTGCATGATGACCAAGGTTAGGAATTAAATATTCCAGGGTACTTTAAGTTTCAAAAAGACAGACAAAATGGTAAAAGAGCGGGGTAGCCCTGATAATAAAGGATGACATAAGGACAGTAGTGAGGATGGACCTTGGCTCCGGAGAGCAAGTAGTAGAATCAGTATGGATGAAAATAAGAAATAACTAGGGGCAGAAAACACTGGTAGGAGTAGTTTCTAGTCCCCCTAACAGTAGCTACACTGTTGGAGAGAGTATTAATCAAGAAATAAGAGGAGATTGTAAGTAGGGTAATGCAATAATCATGGGGGAACTTTAATTTTCATATTGACTGAACAAATCAGATTGGCCAATGTAGTTTGGAGGACGAGTTCATGGAATGTATTCTAGACAGTTTCTTAGAACAATACGTCGTGGAACCAACCAAGGAAGAGGCTATTTTAGATTTGTCTTGTTTAATGAGACAGGTTTAATTAATAATCTCATAGTGAGGGATCTCTGGGGGAAAGTGCTCATAATATGATAAAATGTTACGTTGAGTTCGAGAGTGACATACGTAAGTCCGAAACTAGAGTATTAAACTTAAATAAAGCTCATTAATGATGGACTTACCAGTGATGCCCATATCCCGGAATGAATTTTTAAAAAAGAGGTATTAGGGTTGAGTTGGCTATGGTAGATTGGGAAATTAGATTACAAGGTATGATGGTAGATAAGCAATGGCGAACATTTAAATAAATATTTCATAATTCTCAATGAATATACATTCCAATGAGAATAAAAACTCCATGGGAAAAGTGATCCATCCGTGGCTAACTAAAGAAGTTAAGGATCGTATTAGATCAAAAGAAGAGGCGTATAATGTTGCCACGAAGAGTGGTAAGCCTGAGGATTGGGAGAGTTTTAGAAACCAGCAAAGGATGACCAAAAAATTGATAGAGGGAGAAAATAGAATATGAGAGTAAACTATCAAGAAATATAAAAAGAGATTGTAAAAGCTTCTACAAGTATGTAAAAAGAAAGAGAGTAGAAAAAGTAAGCATTGGTCCCATAGAGGCTGAGACAGGAGAAATTATAATGGGGAGTAAGGAAATGGCAGAGACGTTAAACAAATATTTTGTATCTGCCTTCACAATCGAAGATACAAAAAGCATACCAGAAATAGTGAGGAACCAAGGGTCTACTGAGAGTGAGGAACTTAAAGTAATTAATATCAGTAAAGAAAAAAGTAGTGGAGAAATGAATGGGACTAAAAGATGACAAATCCCCTGGTCCTGATGGCCTACATACTCGGGTTCTAAAAGAGCTGGCTGCAGAGTTAGTGGATGCATTGGTTGTGACCTTCCAAAATTCCCTAGATCTGGAATGATCCCAGTGGATTGGAAGGTAGAACATAAGAATTAGGAACAGGAATAGGCCATCTAGCCCCTCGAGCATGCTTCGCCATTCAACAAGATAGCAAATGTAACACCGCTATTTAAGAAAGTAGGGAGAAAGAAAATCAGGAGCTACAGGTCACTTAGCCAGACATCAGTCATTGGGAAAATGTTGGAATCCATTATTAAAGAAGTGGTAACTGGGCACTTAGAAAATCGGGCAGAATCAACATGGTTTTTTTGAAAGAGACATTGAGGGGTTGACAAATCTATTAAGAGTTTTTTGAGGGTGTAACAAGCAGGGTAGATAAGGATGTAGTACATTTGGATTTTCAAAAGGCATTCGATAAGGTGCCATGTGAAGGGTTGCTACACAAGATAAAGGGCTCATAGGGTTGTGATAATATATTAGCATGGATTAGGGATTGGTTAAAAGACAGAAAACAGAGTAGGAATAAACAGGTCATTTTCAGGTTGGCAGAGGTGGCACAAGGATCAGTGCTGGGGCCTCAGCTATTTACAATCTATATTAATGACTTTGATGAAGGAACTGAGTGTAGGTATTCAGGTTTGCTGACGATATAAAACTAGGTGGGAAAATAAACTGAGGAGCACACGTAGTCTGGTGGTGGGCACGAAGTTGGCAGATGGAGTTACAATATGGGGAACTGTGAGGTTACTCATTTTGGTAGGAAGAATAGGAAAACAACATTTTTTTAAATGGTGAAAAATTATTATGTTGGTGTTAAGAGGGACCACGTGGGTGCTAAGGGACTGCTGCCTTGTCAGAAGTGCCATCTTTCAGATTAGACAGTAAATCATGTTCAGGGTGGAATGTAAAATATCCCATGGTCCTATTTGAAGAAGAACAGGGAGTTATTCTGGTGCCCTGGCCAACATTCATCCCTCAATCAACACCACCAAAACAGATTAACTGGTCATTTATCACAGTGCTGTTTGTGGGACCTAGCTGTAGGTAAATTGGCTGCTGCATTGAATGGCGGTGCAGGCTCGAAGGGCCGAATGGCCTACTCCTGCACCTATTTTCTATGTTTCTATGCATTACAACAGTGACTACAAAAGTAATTTATTGGCTGTGAAGTGTTTTGAGACATTTTGAAGTTGTGAATATGCTATATAAATACAGGTTTGTCCTACCTTCCATCCGTCCATAAGCAGTATAGGCAATTGGCACACATCTCCATTGAAATGGTGCTATGATTGTTCTTGTGATGCATTACATCCATGCTAATAACATTTGGCCTGCTGCCCTCTTTAAAAGCTCCATGCCTGAGAGACAGTCACGAGGTGGCTTGTCTGCTAATTTTATTTTTGGTATCGTGCCATTGGAATCATCCAGTCATTGTCCATGTGAGAGGACTGTGGTTTTTTGGCTCATTATTACTCTGCTGACTTTGCTTGCTGTCAGCACTAGTATCGGGCTATCCGAGTCACATTGGTATAGCTTATGGAATACTGTTTTTCTTCATCTAGGGCATTTCATATTCAAATAGGCAACCATTCCTCAGAAAGCAGCAAAATAATTGAAAAAATGAAGTAAATTTATTTTTGTGCCAACAAACTGAAATCATGATGACAATAATTGCCGATTTGAAATCTGTCCTTCCATATCTGGTCTGTTCAGTTTTCCTAAAACTATTTGGAAGCTGAGTGAAAAAAGATTTGAGAGAGCACAGCAATAATTCTGAAGTATTGCAGTTCTTTGCAGTTCTGTCTGAAAGTGAGCTTAATTAGTGACCTTTTGGGGAAGTGATCTCCAATAAAATGTGTTGACCATGATGGAGCATCGCTCTGTGGTGCATTATGGTTATAGAGCTCAAAAATCAACCATGATATAGACACATAGGCCTGTTGCCGTGGTGGGATGTATGTGCAATTTGCTCCATGCAAAGTCCCTATCTCAGATGACCAAGTCCAGATGCTTCCCATCACGCTGTTATAACCTCACGCTGTTATAACCTAATAGTTCTCATAACATGACATGGGGCCATTCTGGCCTGCTTCTCTTCACATCGTCCTTGGTACATTTGCTGCTCCATGTGCTTGTAGGTTTCCATTGATGGCTTACTAAGCTGGCATTCAGCAATGTTCCTTTCCTCCTATTGTTTCTTCTGCAAAAGGAAATTAAGAATTGTCTGTGTATATCCAGCCAAATCTTAGGAAAAAACCTCTACACTAAAGTGTACTGCTTTAGATATTGCCCTTCCACCTCTGGGACCCTTCATTCAAATCCAGCCCAGATTATGGGCTCAATTTTCCCCAGTGACTTGCGCCGGTTTTTTTTGAGCAGGCTGCTCTTTTTGGCCTAAGTTGAAAATCCCCAGTTTCCCTAATCAATTTGTACCAGTGTAAATCAGTTAGTTACGATTTATTTAGGTCAGTTTTTTTTTCAGCCAAAGAGGACGTAACCAGCCACCTATGCCAATTGAGGAAGTTTGGTCAGCTGAGAGTCACTCCAGTTCTGCTTAGGCCGGCGTATGTGGCCTCTGCTGAAAAACCTTCCCTAGAGTTAAGGAAATCGGCGCAGCAGCTGCCCGGACACTCTAAAAGAATTGAAAAACACATAGCAGCAACTTACCTCCAACACACACTCACACTGTTTTGGGGAAAATTGAGCCCTATATCTCTCTGCTTGGCTGCAAGGATCCTGCGTAAAGTTAGTTTTGGCCGTCTCACCACAGTACAGATAATCCAATTCAGAGAAACCACACTGCTGTTCCTGACCTGGGAGGGCTTTAATAATGACAATGTGGCTGAAATGGAAATGTTTTCTGTTCTCATGGTGGTTTGAGTGTTTAATTTCAGTTTGAAAAATCTGGAAATAAAAGCTGGTACCAGTAAAAATGACCACTTTTAAAACCCAGCTGGTCCTTAGGGAAGGGAACCTGCTGTCCTTACCCAGTCTGAGCTGTACATAAGCTCCAGTCCCATGCGAACGTGGTTTCACTCTTAATTGCCCTCTGAAGTGGTCTAGCAAGCCACTCAGTTGTAGCGTTCAGAAATCAAGCGCAGGCAGCGGAAAGAGTGTGCGGCAAACCAATCCCACCCACCCCTTCCCACCTGTGACAGAGTCTGTGGCTCTCATATTGGACTGTTCAGCCACCAAAGAACTCACTTCAGAAGTGGAAGCAGGTCTTCCTCGACTCCGAGAGACTGCCTATAATGATGATAATGTATCAAACCACTACTAACAATACAGACTGCAGTAGTTCAAGAAGAAGGCCTACCACCACCCTAGGGTAATTAGGGATGGGCAATAAATGCTCACCTTGCCAGCGACAACCACATCCTGGAAATGAGTTAGAATCATAGAATTATAGAATGGTTACCGCATGGAAGAAGGCTATTCGGCCCGTCAAGCCTGTACCAGCTCTCTGCAGAGCACCTCAGCTAGTCCCACTCCACCGCCCTTCACCATAGCCCTGCGAATGTTTTTCTTTCAGGTACTTGTCCAACTCCCTTTTGAAAGACGTGATTGAGTCTGTCTCCGCCATCCTTTCAGGCAATGCATTCCAGATCCTAACCGTAAAAAAGGGTTTAAAAAAAATTGATCTCAAGCTAGATATAGAGGATCCATTTTGAAGGCCTGTGGAGATATCATCTTAAACCATGACTGTGTTGATTTGACAGCTTGCAAGTGAATTATTGTCACTGGCATGAAGGATATAGCTTGTATCCTATGGGCCTCTATAATTATACTGTTTAGACAATATTAAAATTTAATTAGGTGAAGTGATAAGATTGTATTCCTCCTGTGGTTTGTTTCCAATGCAGCTTCAGACAATGTTGCTGCCAATTAGCTTGTTCTTGTGTGAAGAGGGATTTGAACACTTAAACTCCAAATGTTCTTTTCCAGCAAATTTAAAAAAGGGGGAGAGGAAAGAAAGAGAGCTTGAATAATTAGAATTTAGTAACACTATGAAATAAGAAAAATACTCTCCACTTTCTCCCTTCCCGTCCCGAAATTACAGACTCGTGGTGGGCTGCAATTCTACAGGCACTGGTTGTTCTCCTCTGCTTTGCGCAAGCGGCTGTTGTAAATGTGAGCACCGAAACTGAGTATTCAACCATGAAAGGCACACAGTCAAGCCTGACCTTGTCCTCTTTCGCCATCTACATTTTTCGCTAGGGCTCATTGAATAGTGATTGGAAATTGGAACTTCAAATACATTTTCACATCCCTACTACGTGGATGCTGAGGTCAGTTGAAGTGCTCTTGATAGATCCCTAACTGAAATCAACGAATCCAAATTTGGGATCAAACCTGAACCCTTCTGACCATAGGATAAAAGTTGAAGGGAAATTACAGCTCCACTTTACTGCATAAAACACAATATATAACTTTGGTGCTGATTTTGTTTGTTTTTCAGCTATTTCTATTATAATTTATTTCATAGAATCATAGACTATTACAGCACAGAAGGAGGCCAGTCGGCTCATCGAGTTTGCACCAGTTCTTTTGAAGAGCAATCCAGTTAATCCCTCTTCCCAGCTCCTTCCCCATGTCCCTGCAGTTTTTTCTATAAGAACATAAGAATTAGGAACAGGAGTAGGCCATCTAGCCCCTCGAGCCTGCTCCGCCATTCAAAAAGATCATGGCTGATCTGGCCGTGGACTCAGCTCCACGTACCCGCCCACTCCCCATAACCCTTAATTCCCTATTGGTTAAAAATCTATCTATCTGTGACTTGAATACATTCAATGAGCCAGCCTCAACTGCTTCTTTGGGCAGAGAATTCCACAGATTCACAACCCTCTGGGAGAAGAAATTCCTTCTCAACTCGGTTTTAAATTGGCTCCTCCGTATTTTGAGGCTGTGCCCCCTAGTTCTAGTCTCCCCGACCAGTGGAAACAACCTCTCTGCCTCTATCTTGTCTATCCCTTTCATTATTTTAAATGTTTCTATAAGATCACCCCTCATCCTTCTGAACTCCAACGAGTAAAGACCCAGTCTACTCAATCTATCATCATAAGGTAACCCCCTCATCTCCGGAATCAGCCTAGTGAATTGTCTCTGTACCCACTCCAAAGCCAGTATATCCTTCCTTAAGTAAGGTGACCAAAACTGCATGCAGTACTCCATGTGCGGCCTCACCAATACCCTATACAGTTGCAGAAGGACCTCCCTGCTTTTGTACTCCATCCCTCTCGCAATGAAGGCCAACATTCCATTCGCCTTCCTGATTACCTGCTGCACCTGCAAACTAACTTTTTGGGATTCATGTACAAGGACCCCCAGGTCCCTCTACACCGCAGCATGTTATAATTTCTCCCCATTCAAATAGTATTCCCTTTTTTTGTTTTTTTTCCCAAGGTGGATGACCTCACACTTTCCAACATTGTATTCCATCTGCCAAATCTTAGCCCATTCGCTTAACCTATCCAAATCTCTTTGCAGCCTCTCTGTGTCCTCTACACAACCCGCTTTCCCACTAATCTTTGTGTCATCTGCAAATTTTGTTACACTACACTCTGTCCCCTCTTCCAGGTCATCTATGTATATTGTAAACAGTTGTGGTCCCAGCACCGATCCCTGTGGCACACCACTAACCACCGATTTCCAACCCGAAAAGGACCCATTTATCCCGACTCTCTGCTTTCTGTTAGCCAACCAATTCTCTATCCATGCTACTACATTTCCACTGACCCCGCGTACCTTTATCTTCTGCAGTAACCTTTTGTGTGGCACCTTATCGAATGCCTTTTGAAAATCTAAATACACCACATCCATCGATAAACCTCTATCCACCATGCTCATTATATCCTCAAAGAATTCCAGTAAATTAGTTAAACATGATTTCCCCTTCATGAATCCATGCTGCGTCTGCTTGATTGCACTATTCCTATCTAGATGTCCTGCTATTTCTTCCTTAATAGTTTCAAGCATTTTCCCCACTACAGATGTTAAACTAACCGGCCTATAGTTACCTGTTTTTTGTCTGCCCCCTTTTTAAAGCAGAGGCGTTACATTAGCTGCTTTCCAATCCACTGGTACCTCCCCAGAGTCCAGAGAATTTTGGTAGATTATAATGAATGCATCTGCTATAACTTCCGCCATCTCTTTTAATACCCTGGGATGCATTTCATCAGGATCAGGGGACTTGTCTACCTTGAGTCCCATTAGCCTGTCCAGCACTACCCCCCTAGTGATGGTGATTGTCTCCAGGTCCTCCCTTCCCACATTCCTGTGACCAGCAATTTCTGGCATGGTTTCTGTGTCTTCCACTGTGAAGACCGAAGCAAAATAATTGTTTAAGGTCTCAGCCATTTCCACATTTCCCATTATTAAATCCCCCTTCTCATCTTCTAAGGGACCAACATTTACTTTAGTCACTCTTTTCCGTTTTATATATCTGTAAAAGCTTTTACTATCCGTTTTTATGTTTTGCGCAAGTTTACCTTCGTAATCTCTCTTTCCTTTCTTTATTGCTTTCTTAGTCATTCTTTGCTGTCGTTTAAAATTTTCCCAATCTTCTATTTTCCCACTAACCTTGGCCACCTTATACGCATTGGTTTTTAATTTGATACTCTCCTTAATTTCCCTGGTTATCCACGGCTGGTTATCCCTTCTCTTACCGCCCTTCTTTTTGATTGGATTATATTTTTGTTGAGCACTATGAAAGAGCTCCTTAAAAGTCCTCCACTGTTCCTCAATTGTGCCACCGTTTAGTCTGTGTTTCCAGTCTACTTTAGCCAGCTCTGCCCTCATCCCACTGTAGTCCCCTTTGTTTAAGCATAGTATGCTCGTTCGAGACACTACTTCCTCACCCTCAATCTGTATTACAAATTCAACCATACTGTGATCACTCATTCCGAGAGGATCTTTTACTAGGAGATCGTTTATTATTCCTGCCTCATTACAGAGGACCAGATCTAAGATAGCTTGCTCCCTTGTAGGTTCTGTAACATACTGTTCTAAGAAACAATCCCGTGTTTATCCAATTCCCTTTTGAAGGCTGCTATTAAAACAGTATCCACCAGCCTATCAGGCAGTGCCTTCCAAATCCTAACCACTTGTTGAGTAAAAAAGTTTTTCCTCATGTCGCCTCAGGTTCTTTTGCCAATCACCTTCAATCTGTGCCTTCTCGTTATCGACCCTTCAGCCATTGGAAACAGTTTCTCTTTATTTACTCTATCTAAACCCTTCATGATTTAAACACCTCTATCAAATCTCTTCTTGGCCATCTCTGCTCCAAGGAGAATAACCCCAGCTTCTCTAGTCTGTCCATGTAACTGTAATCCCTCAAGGAGGGAGATTTATATAGTGCCACTAAAGATCTCAGGACATCCCAATGTGCTTTACAGCCAATTAAGTACTTTTGAAATATAGTCACTGTGATGTAGGAAACATGGCATACAATTTGCATGCAATAAAGTCCCACCAACAGCAATGTGATAACCAGATAATCTGTTTTAGTGACATTGGTTGAGGGATAAATATTGACCAGGACACTGAGGAGAACTTCCTTGTTTTTCTTTGGAATAATGCCATGGGATCCATGGGGTCCATCTGAGAGAAGACAGGGCTTTGGTTTAACGTGCCATTTGAAAGACGGCACCTCCAACAGTGTAGCACTCTCTATTGAACTGGAGTCTCAGCCTAGATTTTATGCTCAAGTCTCTGGAGTAGAACTTGAACTTACAACCTTCTGACTCAGAATGCTGCGACTGAGCCATAGCCAACCTCTGTGTTACTATATTGTTGGTGACTGTAGTACGTAGTACTAGTAGCAACAATGTAAAAATCCTGCAAATGAACTGGAAGGAAAATTGCATAATTTCAGTCAGTTGATGTGTGGGAGAGGGAGAAACAACTGCACCTAATTATCTCTCTTGTTTGTTATTTTCTTTGACTTCAAATTCTTCAGTCAGTTTTGCTCTACTCCCATCATTGGAACCTGTCAGAAATTCCTCCTTTGGGATTGGATGTGTATGTGCAGTGAGTAGAACACTGCCATGTGCCCACTGCAGCATTGCCAACTCCCGCCCGTTACTTGTGAGTTGCAGGATTTGCGGAAGTTTTTTCTTTGTGTTTCCACTTTGTGCAGGAAATTCTAAATGTCTACATGTGAGTACCGGCAATATTACCCCTGGATTGAATCTATTGCAAACTGAAGGAATGAAAGTCTTCCCTCATTGATTCTCTCATTTGTGAGGGACTCGAGTGAAGTGAGTTTGGGCAGTCTCAAATTTTGTCTGATAACGCTCCTGTGAAACACCTAGGGGCGTTTTTACTACATTAACTGCAAGTTGTTATTGTGGGTGTAGGTGCTTATAATACAGCACAGATTTGCTACCAAATTGACAACTTCAGTCAGAGGCACAGTGTAGGGAAATGAAACTGTCACTCTGGTACCATGGTAGGTGCTCTTCTGAACTTGAGGCACTGCTTGGAGTAAATTAGAGAAGTTTTGCTTAGAGAGGTTTTGCTTGATGCTGACACTGCCATCCCTTCCCTTGACAAACACAAAATATAATGAGACAGGATAGTGTAAACTGTGCTGAAGTATATGTCGTAATTCTGTGAACTCCTGTCATCCTTGTTCGAGGGACCGCCTATGATGATGATGATTCTTAAAAGACCTTGTACCATTTGCTATTGATCAGTGGTCATTAGCCTTTCATGAATTCCAGATACCAATTCCCTTAAAACATAGGACAGTGAGGACAAGTTTAGCATTGCCAAGAATAGTTTGCAGTCTGCTATTTACATACTTAACCCTTGGTTAAATATGAATGGTTGCATTATATTTGCAATTTGTGCAGAGCCGGATTAAAATGAAATATTACCCAACAAGATAGAATATCCTTTCAAAGTGGGAAAGAATAGTTTTCAAAAGTCAGCAAACTTAACATGGTGTACAATTACAACACATGCAGAATATGCAATCAATCAACATAAACATGGAGAGAATGTTCAGTTAATTAGCATACTTATCAATTTGTGCAAAACACCAAAATATTTTATTTTTGATTTCACAGAAATACTTCCTGACTTGATTCATTTGTGGATTGAAACTTCGAATCTTGCTTTCCCCACCCCCCCCATTGCTGTAGGTGCAACACATCCGTGCTCCGTTCAGTTGAACAGCTTCCTTTGAGCAGTGCAGTGATGTAAGTCCTACTTCCTTTTTAAACTGCTGCAGTCGAAAGCTTCATGCCTGTGGCAGCTTCTTGAATTTCTGTGGTAGGACAAGAAATCAAATGGCCTTCGTTAGCTGGACATGAACTCGTAAGTTATCGAGAAGATGATGAGCCCTGTGTGGAATACTGGGGAGTGCGGTTGGGTTGGTGGAGACGTGATACCACATTTTATTTGGACTTGGCGCGCGAGGAGAATGTTGGGTTTGTGACAGGATATCCTGATGTAATTATTTAACAGGCACGCTTTATTTTCACCATTGAGACAATACTGCTCTTGACTGTAACACAAAGAAAGGGTGGTGTTATTCCTGCTACAGCAACACGGTACATGCTGCACTGAGCATGTAAAACAGTCACAAAAGGTACAGTGTGTGTATTTTGGGAGCTTACAGTGCACTGTGTAATGACTAGGAACTAGAAATCAGCGTAATGTAGGAGAACGGATATAAATAGTTACTTTTAATTCTCTAGTGCCACAGTCAATTTATGCCGGAGAGCTGGCTCTAGTTAGTTTTTTTTCTTTCCACAAATGGAAGTGGAATGAGTAATGTTGCTCCTTGTGAGTGCTTGTAAGTTTTCACTAGGGCATCGGGCAATGATCAGTTTAAGGCAGTGCTTCAATTGAGTGATTCTGATCAAGCCCTAAACCATGAGACCAAAGCCTGTGCATTATGCATAGCCCAAATTGAGATTAAAATACTCCCAACCGCTATGCAGTTCATGATTTAGAACTGGGAAAAACACATCTTGGTTAAGTGATAGTCTTCCTCCCCCTCCAAAAGTCCATGGCCTTTTTGAGAACAGGTATGTCTGGTTTGTGTGTGTCTCTGCTGTTCACATGTCTCTAAGTTGTGATATATTACTTCAATAACTTTAATTGCTTTTTAAAAAAAAAAACCTTGTTCGGCAATTTCCTCTGTGTTTCTTTCATAAACTGGGACCCTCACAACCCTCCGTGTCATGTGCCTGTAAACATCTTCAGAATCGAGCACTTAAGCTGTCACTGCAATAATATGCAAACATTTTGGTGGATTTCTTTATTATCAGACTTGATGGATGTTCTCTCCTCAGACTTTTAGTTCCCTCTGGCATAAGATGAGCAGGAACTAGAAGTTGTGCCCACAAACCACTCACCTTTGACCTCTAAGTTAGACTTCAGTTTAAAAAAAAATCTAAATTACTTCCTGTCTTCAGATGTGAATATTTATTTTTTTAAATTGATGATCTGGTTGTGACTTTCTACTTCATGCTAGGTGTAATGATTAACTTCCTGTGCAAACATTATGCCAGAGTTGCACTGTGCAAGTAAACAATTTACAAAGAAAAGCAACCACTAAAAGAGCAGGGCCATCAAATATAGCTAAAAAAACAAGTGCAAAATGTTTTGCAGTCAAGCGCTGTCAGTTTTTAGTACTATCAAGATCAAAAGTGAGGAATATCAAGATTAACACTAAAAGATTTTATATTAGAAGGAAAGGGTAGTCGAGGGCATTGTGGGCCCTTTAAAAACACTTTGCAAATTAAAATAAAGAAATGGCAGACTTGTTGAATAATTACTTTGTGTCAGTCTTCACAGAAGAAGAGAATAATAAACCTGACATTCCAGGGAAACTAATAATGAATTCAGGACTGGACCTCACAAAAGTTAGCATAAGCAAGAAAACAGTATTATAAAAAAATAATGGCACTAAAGATTGTCAGATCCAGGATTTTAAAGGAAGTAGGTGATGAAATTGCAGCTGCTTTAGCCATAATTTTCCATCGTTCTCTCAATTCAGGAATTGTCCCTTTTAGATTGGAAAATTGCAAATGTAACTCCACGGTGAGAGGGAGAAACCAGGAAATTCTAAACCTGTCATCTGTTGTGGAGAAGTTATTGGAATCTATAACAAAGGACAGAGTGATTGAGCACTTAGAGAAATGTGAGCTGATTCGAGAGAGCTAGCATGGATTTGTGAAGGTTAGGTCATGTCTAACAAGCCTAATGGAATTTTTTGAGGAAGTAACTAAAGACAGGGCAATGTCTATGGATGTAGTTTATATGGACTTCTAGAAGACATTCGATCGGGTTCCACCGAAGAGACTGTTGATAAAATTATAGCTCATGGATTTGAAGGCAAATTATTGACCTGTTTAGGAGATTGATTAGGCGGCAGAAGACAGAGGATAGGGATAATGGATATGTACTTGAATTGGAAGGATTTGGTGTCCTACAAGTTTCTGTGCTGGGGTCTCAGCACTTCATTATATTTATTAATGACTTGGATAACGCAATAGAGAGCCGCATATCCAGGTTTGCCAATAACACAAAAATAGGTGATACAGTAAGTAATGTAGACTGAACATAAAATTACAGAGATACGGATATTAAGTGAGTGGGCAAAACTGTGGCTGATAGATTTCAACCCAAGTAAGTGTGTGGTTATCCATTTTTGACCAATGGAGAAATTCGTTTTTTTGTAAATATTGATAAGCTAGGAACAGTGGATGTCCAGAAATTCAGAGGTGCATGTACACAGATCACTAAAATGTAGTGGTCAGCAACGTCCCTTTAAGTTGCGCAGTCATGCAGCGCTCTGCAGCTCCCACGCAGCTAGCCAAACACTTTTTAAATAGGAAAAACCGTGCATGCAGGGTAGTTTGAATGGCCATGCAGCCCCTTAAAGGGACCACTCACCCGAAAAAAAAATTAAAGGCAACATTAGTGGTCGAGTAGAAATAAAAATCTCATAGGTTAATGGATTGTTAGTTTTTATATCTAGAGGGTTAGAATATAAAGTGGAGAAACGTTTGCTAGTTATACAAAGCGCTGGTTAAATCACATCTGTAGTACTGTATACAGTAAGGATATATTGGCCTTGGAAGGCGTGCAGAGCAGATTCACCAGAATGTTACTAGGGATCCAAGAGTTAAATTTATGAGGAGAGATTATAGAAACTAAGCTTGTGTTCCTTGGAATATAGATGGTTATGGGATGTTTTGATTGAGGTTTTAGGATTTTGAAAGGAATTGATAGGCTAGATAAATAGAAACTTTTCACGCTGGAGTCTAGGTCAAGGGAGCATAATCTTAAAATCAGAGCCAGAGCATTCAGGAGAGAAGTTGGGAAACATTTCTTCACGCAAAGGGTGGTAGAAGTGAGGAACTCTCTCCCACAAAAAGCAGTAGATGCTAGCTCAATTAATATTTTTAAATCTGATCGACAAATTTTTGCTAGCCAAGGATAATGTGGGATATAAAACCAAGGCAGGTAAATGGAGTTAGGATACAGATCAGTCATGTTCTCATTGACCCTCTTACACAAAAAAAAAGATGAGTTCACAGGTTTTCAATAACGGACCTGACATTCCAGGTCCCGAACTACATCTTGAAGGGTGGAAGATGTGTCTGCGTGTATTTTTTTAACATGGGGGGGCCATTGCACACCAGCCACCATATGGGCTTGACAGAGCAAGGTCTTGTTCCAGTGGCAAGGGTTAACCAAGACGACTGGAGACCAAGCTCCGCTACACGGGCCTAGTGTGCACACATACTCCTATTGTCCTTGGAATTCATAGGTCGCAGTGTGGACCTCACGGCCTTGCTGCTTGCCTGTGCTGCATCTTCCCTGGGCCCTGACCCCACTCTTGTTACACACTGCGCCACTCCTGAGCCTCTGCCTCGCTGCTGGGCTCCAGCTCGTTCCGGGGCCGCGACCTCTCTCCGCTCCCGGGGCCGCGACCTCTCTCGCTGCTCCCGGGACCGCGACCTCTCGCCTCTGCTCCACTGCTCGCCGTGCCTCCAGCATCTGGGTCCCGACCCCGCTGCTGTTGTCGTCCACGCTCCAATGGCAACCTGGATTATGGTGACGTCAATCCAGTCACCCTCCTGGGGCATACCCGCCTGCCGCCGGTGGTGCCCTCTCGCAGATTGGGTAGGTGCTGCGCTGCGCCGTGTCCCGGGGCACCCCTGTCCCCATCCCCGCCTGCCGCTGATGGTGCCCTCTCGCGGGTTGGGTGGGTGCCACACTGGGTCTTGGGTGTGCACGAGAGAACACCATCAGCGGCAGGCGGGGACAAAAGCAGGAGTGCCCAAGGACCCAGCGCAGTGCCCACCCGACCTGCGAGACAACACCTGGTTCTAGTGAAATGTCATTGACCTGAAACGTTAACTCTGAAGAGGCTTGAGTGGCTGAACGGCCTATGCCAATTCCTATGTCTCTGTACTTTCTCCTGCTTTTCAGAGTTAGTTGCATAATGGTTTCTATTCACAGCTGTTTGGGAGGTTTGAGGTTGTTTGTGGAAGTATTGCTCACATTCCTAGTTTGATTGCAACTTGTCCTTTTTTATAAGAAATATCCTGATAAAAGAAGCAATACTGAAAAAATACAGTGAAACTCAAAGTGGAAACGGCACCAGACCCTGGCAATAATCTGGAATGTTGAACGAAGTCACTGAGGAAATAGCAGAGGGCTCTGACCACAATCTTTCAAGCATTCTTGAATATGGAAGGTTATGTCAGAGGACTGGACGGCTACCACTGTAACACCTCTGTTCAAAAACGTAGAATGGGATAGACCAGTCAGCCTCGCATCAGCAGTGGATAAACTTCTAAAGGCCATAATACTGGACAAAAATTAATAAGCTCCTACAAAGACATGAGTTAATTAAGGAGAATCTGCAGGTCATGTCTGACAAATTTAATCAAATTCTTTGTGGAAATAGAATTACATGCAATTTCCAGCACAGAAACAGGCCCATTAGCCCAACTGATCTGTGTCGGTGTTTATGCTCCACACGAGCCTCTTCCTACACTACGTCATCTAACCCTATCTGCATATCCTTATAAATAATGGAGTGCATGGATAAAGGAAATAGCATGGATGTTGTGCATATGGATTTTCAAAAGGCATTTGATAAGGTGCCATTTAGGAGGCTTGTTGACAAAATTAAGGGACACAGTAATAATGCAGTAATAGTGCCAGCGTGGATAGGAAAGTGGTTGGAAGCAGAACTCGGAGAGTAATGGATAGTGGGTGTTTTTTTGGACAGAGTCCTGTGAAAATGGTGTCACCAGGGGTCAGTGTTGGGACTGTTGCTGCTCTTAATATATATGTAAATGATCAAGACTTGGGTGTAGCTGGCACTATATCAAATATAACACAGAAATAAGGATTTGTTGTCGGGGTAGGAGAAGGAAGGAAGATGATGCAAAATAAGCAGCAAAAGAAGGGGGAAGAGATCGCGAGTGTTCCGATGGTTAAAAGATTTTTTTGAACAAAACGAGAAAAAAAAGAGAATTCTGAAAGAAATGGAGAAATACTGTTCTTAGACAAATTAGAGCAACTTTTTTTTTTTTTTTAAGTGACTTCAGGAGGACATATGACATTGACAGCTGTGGCTCAGTGGGTAGCACACTCGCCGCTGAGTCAGAAGGTTGTGGATTCAAGTTCCACTCCAGAGATTTGAGCACATAAATCCAGGCTGACACTCCAGTGACACTGAGGGAGTGCTGCACTGTCGGAGGTGCCATCTTTTGGATGAGACGTTAAACCGAGGCCCTGTCTGCTCTATCAGATGGATATAAAAGATCGCATGGCACTATTTTGAAGAAGACCAGGGGAGTTATGCCCGGTGTCCTGGCCAATATTTATCCCTCAATCACATAATAAAAACAGATGATCAGGTCATTATCACATTCCTGTTTGTGGGAGCTTGCAGTGCGCAAATTGGCTGCCACGTTTCCCACATTACAAGTACTTTATTGGCTGTAAAGCACTTTGAGATGTCCGGTGGTTGTGAAAGGCACTATATAAATGCAAGTCTTTTATAGGGTAGTAGATTGGAAAGCCAAATGTCAGGTGAAATTTAATGCAAATGAATTTTGGTATTGAGTAGAGGAGGAAGGAGACGGAGGTTGAGGTACACAAATCATAAAAATATGAGGGTTGTTGATAAAGCAGTTCTTTTTTTAAAGTCCATGGGATCTTGGGTTTTAGAAACAGGGATATTGAGAACAAAAGCAAAGAAGTAATGCTAAACTGTGACCGAACCAATAATACTAATTATTGGTTCGGTCACAGTTAGAATAGTGGTTTTTGGCTCCACTCATTCTGAAGACTGTCAAAGACATGGAGATGGTGCAGCTGAGATTCAGTATGGTGATACCAGAACTGAGGTGCCTTTAGTCACAAGGAAAGATTAGAAAGACTGGGGCTCTTTTCATTCGAGCAGAGAAGGTTAAGAGGAGATCTGATTGGTGTTATTATGAAGGGTTTTGATGAGATAAATCAGGAAAACTATTTCAGTTGGTCATTGAATTGGTAAATGGAGGGTATGAATATAAAGTCACTGGATGTAGAATTAATAATTGTTTTTAAAAGGGAAGTGGATAAATATTTTTAAAAGAAAAATGGTATGGGGAAAGGGCAAGGTAGTGAGATTAAGTAGGTAACTCTGAGTGCCAGCACGGCCAAATGGTCAGCGCTGTGAAATTCTATGACCGGCCTGGAAGTCCACTGTCATAGCTGGCCAGTCACATCTCTCTCTTGCTCCCCACATCCTTCATCTCCCACCCTCGACCCTGATACTGAAGGTGTGATACGCATGAACTTACGAAATCAGTGCAGATGCCCCATCCTTCCCCCAACCTTCTTTTCACTTTGTAGCCATTTCTCTCCCATCTGAGCTCTCATCAAACTTATCTTCTCCATTAATCTGATAATTTGCTCCCTCAGCCGAGCTCCTGACTATGCACTGATTGGCCCATGTTCATTGAAATTGTCAAGCTCTCCCTATCTTCTAGCACTGTCATTGTCATTCTCTTCTTAAAAAGGAACACCATAACCCGAGTTTATTCTCTAATTACCACCTTAACTACAATATACCCTTTCTCTTGGTTGTTGAAGGTTGCCCAATCACACATTCACCGCTGCCTGTTTGAGACACTTTAATCTGGTTTCCGATCTATCCACAGCTTCGAGAAAGACCTGGTCAAAGTCACCAACAACATCCTGTGTGACTGTGGCTCACTATCTTTTCTCGTTCTTCATTACTCTGCCACTTTCCAAATCATTGATCTTATTGTTCTTCACCATAGTCCATTTCTATGGTATTACTCTGTTGCAGTTACATCTGCTCAAATTGCTTTGCAGACAGGTTCCTTAGTTCTTGCTATTTATCACCACCTGCTTCAGCTCAAGGACATTGCCCACATGCATAGAGTCAGCGTCCACATATACACCAATGGCACCCAATTCTCTCTACCATCAATTTCAAAGTGGGTGCTATACTTCCTGATTACCAGGCCTGGATAAGTCAGCTCAATTTTGGCCAAACCAAAGCCATCATTTTTGTCACCAGCACCTATGCACTGATATCCCTGACTCACCTTACCAGGCTGCCCTCGTTTTTTAAAAATCAATTCTCAAATTGGGCATCGTTGGCGAGGCTAATAGTTATTGCCAATCCTTGGTTGCCCCGAGAAGGTAGTTGTGGGCTTGCTTGGCCACTTCAGACGGCAGTTAAGAGTCACATATAGGCCGGGTAAGGACGGTCGGTTTCCTTCCCTAAAGGACTTTAGTGAACCAGTTGGGTTTTTAAAGACATTCCGACAGCTTGGTGGTCACTTTTACTGACACCAGTATTTTTCCAGATTTTTGTAAACTGAATTCAAATTCTCAAACTGCCATGGTGAGATTTGAATTTGAGTTCTCCTAGATTTAGTCCAGGTCTCTAGATTACTAGTTCTGTAACATACCCACGACACTAATGTAACCCACGCACAATCTCACTACCCTGTTCAACCATCAGCTGAGCTTTTATCCAGTTCATTTCAAGATGGCATTTGTTCACCTTTAGAACTTTCCTCCCTAAATTATTCCCTTTTCCTCTTTGGTCTCTACCTCATTGCTTTATCTTTAAGTTTGAAAGGAGTCTTCCAAGGTAAGACCCTATGATTACATTTTAAGTTTGACTGGATGTTAAGAGACTAGGATTAAGCAAAAAGCCTTGCATTGATATAGCGCCTTTCATGACCACTGGATGTACCAAAGCGCTTTACACCTAATGAAATACTTTTGAAGTGTAGTCACTGTTGTAATGCAGGAAATGAGGCAGCCAATTTGCGCACAACAAGCTCCCCCAAACAGCAATGTGATAATGACCAGATAATCTGTTTTAGTGATGTTGATTGAGGGATAAATATTGGCCAGGACACCGGGGATAACTCCCTGCTCCTCTTCGGAATAGTGCCATGCGATCTTTTACACAAGAATATAAGAACATAAGAAATAGGAGCAGGAGTAGGTCATTTGTCCCCTCAAGCCAGCTCTTTCATTCAATAAGATCATGCCTCAACTCCACTTCCCCGCCCGCTCCCCATAACCTTTGACACCCTTATCATTCAAAAATCTGTCTATCTCCACCTGAAATATATTCAATGACCTAGCCTCCACAGATCCCTGGGGTAGAGAATTCCAAAGATTCATGACCCTCAGAGAAGAAATTCCTCCTAATTTCAGTCTTAATTGGACGGCCCCTTATTCTGAAACTATGCCCCCTAGTTCTAGATTTCCCCCACGAGGGGAAACATCCTCTCTGCATCTACCCTGTCAAGCCTCCTCAGAATCTTGTATGTTCAATAATATCATATCTCATTCTTCTAAACTCCAAAGAGTATCGTCCCGACCTGCTCAATCTTTCTTCATATGACAACCCGTTCATCTGAGGAATCAACCTCGTGAATCTTCTCTGAACTGCCTTCAATGCAAGTATATCCTTCCTTAAATAAGGAGACCAAAACTGTACGCAGTACTCCAGGTGTGGTCTTACCAACGCCCTGTACAGTTGGAGCAGGACTTCCCTACTTTTAAACGACATCCCCCTTGCATTAAAGGCCAACATTCCATTTGCCTTCCTGATTACTTGCTGTACCTGCACGTTAACTTTTTGTGTTTCATGTACAAGAACCTCCAGATCCCTCTGTACTGCAGCATTTTGTAATTTCTCCCCATTTAAATAGTAATTTGCTTTTTTATTTTTCCTACCAAATTGGATAACCTCACATTTTTCCACATTATACTCCATCTTCAAAATTTGTGCCCACTCACTGAGCCTATCTATATCCCTTTGTAGATTCTTTACGGCCTCTTCACAACTTGCTTTCCCGTCTATCTTTGTACCGTCAACAAATTTGGCTGCGTTAAACTCTGTCCTTTCATCCAAGTTATTAATATAAATTGTAAATGGTCAAGGCCCCAGCACTGATAACTGTCACACCCTACTAGTTACAGTTTGTCAACCTGGGATGTTTTTAGTGTCTTCTATCATTTATCCTGACTCTCTGTTTTCTGTTAGTTAGCCAATCTTCTATCCACGCTTACATATTACCCTCAACCCCGTGAGCTCTTGTCTGTGGCAGTAACCTTTTATGTGGTACCTTGTCGAATGCTTCCTGGAAATCCAAATACACAACATCTACTGGTTCTCCCTTATCCACCCTGCTCGTTACATCCTAAAAGAACTCCAGCAAATTTGTCAAACATGATTTCCCTTTCATGAAACCATGCTGACTCTGCTTGACTGCATTATGATTTTCTAAATATCCTGCTACCGCTTCCTTAATGATGGACTCCAGCATTTTCCCCATGACATATGTTAGGCTAACTGGCCTATAGTTTCCTGCTTTTTGTCTGCCTCCTTTTTTAAATAGGGACGTTACATTTGTGGTATTCTAATCTGCTGGGACCGTCCCAGAATCCAGGGAATTTTGGTAGATTACAACCAGTGCATCCACTATCTCTGCAGTCACTTCTTTTAAGACCCTAGGATGTAGGCCATCAGATCCAGGGGACTTGTCCACCTTTTAGTTCCATTAGTTTTTCTAGTGTTTTATCTCTAGTGATAGTGATTGTTTTAGTTCCCTGCCCCCACTCCCCACCACCAGCTTCTTGATTATCAATTATTGGGATGTTTTTAGTGTCTTCTACCATGAAGACTGATACAAAATATTTGTTCAAAATCTCTGCCATTTCCCTGTTCTCCATTATTAATTCCCCAGTCTCATCCTCTAAGGGACCAACGTTTACTTTAGCTACTCGCTTCCTTTTTATATATCTGTCAAAGCTCTTCCTGTCTGTTTTGATATTTCTTGCTAGTTTACTCTCATAAACTATCTTCTTTGTCTTTATCATTTTTTTAGTCGTCCTTTGCTGGTTTCTAAAAATTTCCGAATCCTCTGGCCTTGCACTGTCCTTTGCAACATTGTATGCCTTTGTTTTCAATTTGATATCATCCTTAGTTAGCCAGAGATCGTTCATCCTTCTCTTAGTCTTTCTTTCTCACTGGAATATATCTTTGCTGAGAGTTTTGAAGTACCTCCATAAATTTTTGCCTCTGCTTTTCTACTGTCTTACCCTTTAATATATTTTCCCAGTTCACTTTAAGCAACTCTGCCTTCATACCTTTGTAATTACCTTTAAGTAAGTTCAGGACACTAGTTTGCGACCTAGCTTTCTCACTCTCAAACAGAATTTGAAATTCTACCATGCTCTGATCACTCTTCCCAAGAGGATCCTTCACTGTGATCATTAATAAATCCAGACTCATTACACATTACCAGAACTAAAATAGTCTGCTCCCTGGTAGGTTCCACAATGTATTGTTCCAAGAAACCATCCCGCATATACTCTCTGAACTTTTCCTGAAGGCTACCTTTGCCAATTTGATATGTCCAATCAATATGAAGATTAAATATAAAGATTTACTTCCACCTGAGAGAGCAGACGTCTCGCCTGAAAGATGGCACCTCAGACAGTGCAGCATTCCCTCAGTACTGCAGTGGATTGTTAGCCTAGATTTTGTGCTCAAGTGTCTGGAGTGGGACTTGAACCCACAGCCTTCTGACCCAGAGGCGAGGGTGCTACCCACTGAGCCTTGGTGTCATGTTTGACCTTGAATAGAGCTTCCGACCACGTATCCATGCCATAACTATGACTGCTTATTTCTACCTCCATAAAATTGTCCGTTTCAATCCCTGCCTCACGCAACTGCTGCCGAAACCCTCATCCATGACTTTGTTACTTCTAGACTTGACTATTCCAACGCACTCCTGGCTGTCCTCCTACATTCTACCCTGCGTAAACTCGAGGTCATCCAAAACTCGGCTGCCCGTGTCCTAATTCGTACCAAGTCCCATTCATCCATCACCCCTGTATTCGCTGACCCACATTGGCTCCCGGTTAAGCAATGCCTTGATTTTATAATTATCATCCTTGTTTACAACTCCCTCTATGGCCTCACTCATGTTATCTCTGTAATCTCTTCCAGCCCCGCAACACCCTTGATACCTGTGCTCCTTTAATTCTGGCCTCTTGAGCATCCCTGATTTTAATTGCTGATCCGTTAGTAGCCATGCCTTCAGCTGCCTTGGCCCTAAGCTCTGGAATTCCCTCCCTAAACCTCTCCGTCTCTTTACATCTCTTTCCTCCTCTCTCTCTCTCTCTCTCTTTCCTCCTTTAAGATGCTTCTTAAATCCTACATCTTTGACCAAGCTTTTGGTCAGGTGCCCTAATTTTTCCTTGTGTGGCTTTACAACACTTGTGTAATGCCTTTGGAGGTTTTACTGCTTTAAAGGCATTGTATAAATACAAGTTGTTGTTGAGCCACGGCTGACATCATCTACTTTTGTTTGGAGCATATTCCCATATCTGATACTCTGGGGGGGAAAAAGGAAGAGATTTCTTCCAAACTCTTGCACTGCTTGTGGTTTGTTAAGCCACACCTCTGGCTTAGTCATTCATCGCCAGATTTTGACTAGTCGTTCAATCCCAGGTTTTTTGTATGAGCAAATGCTTTCTCAAATCCCTCCTCCTTCCCCTCTGCTCTTGCTCAAACACCAAGTTTGAAGAACTCATGAATCTTTTCATCCTGAAATAATGGCCCCAAGTTTCGCCATGATTTGCTCCTGATTTTTAGGAGCAACTGGTGTAGAACGGAGTATCTTAGAAATCGCAATTCTCGCCATTTAGTTTGCTCCAGTTCTAGTCAGTTAGAACAGTTTCACTTTGGAACAGAATTTTTTTTTCAAAAGGGGGCATGTCCGGCCACTTACGCCTGATTTCAAAGTTTCGTGAGTGAAAACTTACTCCAAACTAACTTAGAATGGATTAAGTGAAGATTTTTGTACGCTAGAAAAAACCTTGTCTACACTTTAGAAAATCAGGCTTAGGTTACAAATCAGGCGTAGGGAATGGAGGGGGGGGGGGGGTTTAAAGGGAAGTTTACAAACATTAAACACTTCAGTTTTACAAATAAAGAGCCATCGTCAATAATAAATGATAAAAACATCAATAAATCAACCAATAAATCAATCAAAAAAAATTAATAAGAAATAATTTTAAAAAAAATCAATAAATAAAACATTTTCTACTTACCGACTGCAGCACCGGGAGCCCTCCAACAGCGTGCTGGGATGCCCCCCCACCCCCAGTGTGTCTCTGTCAGTGTCTCTATCTCTCTGTCTGTGTGTGTGTCTCTCTCATTCTCTGTCTGTCAGTGTCTGTGTTTCTGACAACAAGGAGAGGGGGTGAGCAGAGGGAGGGATGGGGGAGAAGGGGGAGGGGGGGGAGGAGGAAAGAAAAGTGATGGATCTAAAGATATTTTCATGAAGATTTGTTCTTGCGCAGATTCCTTGCAGCAGTCAAAACTCACTCAACATCCGTGGATTCACTGGGCAGGAACCAGAATGGTACCAGTCTGCAAAGTACAACCCAGGTATCTAAGAGGAAGGCACTGAACTCAGGATGATGGACAAATATAATTGTTTGCAGTCCATCTATTTCTCTCCCTGTGCAAGGACCCCATCTCCTGCTCCTAAACCTCTACCAAAACCACTCCTCAGCTGGAAGCAGCAAAGAATTTAGAAATCACCTGCTGCCCACTTAGCACTTCCCCATAGCAGAATGGCTGAAATCAGAAACTCAGCAGGTTGGGAGAAGAGCTTTGTGTCCATCTTTCAATTGCTCCAAGACACTCATCATTGTCCAGTGCACTGTCCCATGCCTCAACAATACATCTGTAACAGGTTAGAAATTTGAGGTCAGACTTAGAATGCCTTCAAAAGGACTTGGATCCATTGGAGAGGGCTCAAGGAAGAGCAATAAGGTAGATAGAGCTCCAAGTTATGAGGAGAGACTCACACAATTGAATGTGCCCACTGCAGAAAAAGAGACTAAGGCGGCACATTATAATTTAAATGCTTAGAGGTATAGTCAATGTAGATATGGACAGTAGGTGGATCTCATGGATGAGGTGAGCTTCGAGACGGCGGGAGAGAGATGGGGACTAAGATGCAGTTTAGGTTAGAGTAGGTGGGAGACTAGGTAAAGACTAAACCCTGGGAGTGAGGGTAAAGGGATAATCTGATGGAGACAGATAGTCTCATTGAGCCCAAGTTTCGAGCCGCGCCTAGAACGGCGCAGTCCCGACCTGGACGCGCGTTTTTCACGCCACAAAGTGCGCCTAAAAAAAACTTCCAGATTCTCCAGCTCCCTGCAGGCCGTTTGCAGCTCAGCGCAGCGCAGCGCGAGCTGTAGGGGGTGGAGCCAGGTCCCTGCGCTGAAAACAGTGCCAGGACCTCTGCACATGCGTGCTACAGTGGGCGCGCATCTGCAGTTGCTCCAGGCGCCCAAAACTGTGTGGGAGGGGCCGAAGCACGCAGCCCCTAGCCCTGGCCCAATGGCCTCACTGGGGCTGTGTGAATAAGGCTCCTCCCACGGCCAGCTCCTGCTTCCTCCATATCTAACTCTTTCTTGAATATATCCAATGAACCGGCATCAACAACTCTCAAAATTATATATACACACTTCAATAAAACATATACATAATAAAAATGCAAAAATTTTTGCTTGAATAAAAAAATGCAGATTAAAAAAATATATATTTTAGAAAAAAGGACATTAAAAAACCGACTAATTTGGGCAGGGGGAGAAAGGCATCACTATTCAATGTTAAACATTTCTGATCCAAACTTCTCTGCGGCAGGGAATTCCACAGGTTAACAACTCTCTGAGTGCAGAAGTTTCTCCTCATCTCAGTCCTAAATGGCCTACCCCTTATCCTAAGACTATGTCCCCTGGTTCTGGACTTCCCCAACATCGGGAACATTCTTCTCGCATTTAACCTATCCTCTCCATCACCAAGACTGCCTACTTCCACTTCTGTAATATCGCCAGTCTCCGCCTTGCTTCAGCTCATCTGCTGTTGAAAGCCTCATCCATGCCTTTGTTACCTCTAGACTTGACTTTTCTAATGCCTCTCTCCTTGCACTCTCGGAAAACTTCATCCAGATCTCTGTTCCCCATATCCTAACTTGTACCAAGTCCCGTTCGCCCATCACCCCTGTGCTTGCTGACGTATAAGGGCATAAGGACATAAGAAGATAAGAACTAGGAACAGGAGTAGGCCATTTGACCCCTCGAGCCTGCTCCGCCATTCAATAAGATCATAGAAACATAGACATAGAAAATAGGTGCAGGAGTAGGCCATTCGGCCCTTCTAGCCTGCACTGCCATTCAATGAGTTCATGGCTGAACATTCAACTTCAGTACCCCACTCCTGCTTTCTCGCCATACCCCTTGATCCCCCTAGTAGTAAGGACCTCATCTAACTCCTTTTTGAATATATTTAGTGAATTGGCCTCAACAACTTTCTGTGGTAGAGAATTCCACAGGTTCACCACTCTCTGGGTGAAGAAGTTCCTCCGCATCTCGGTCCTAAATGGCTTACCCCTTATCATAGCTGATCTGATCATGAACTCAGCTCCACTTCCCTGACTGCTCCTCATAACGTTTTACTCCCTCTATCTCCGCCTTAAATATATTCAATGATCCAGCCTCCACAGCTATGTGGGGCAGAGAATTCCATAGATTTACAACCCTCTGAGGGAAGAAATTTCTCCTCATCTCAGCTTTAAATCGGCAGCCCCTTATCCTGAAACTATGACCCTAGTTTTAGTTTTAGTTTCCCCTGATGAGTGGAATTATCCTATCTGCATCCATCTTGTCGAGCCCCCTCATTATCTTATATGTTTCGATAAGATTACCTCTCATTCTTCTGAACTCCAATGTGTATAGGCCCAACCTACTCAACCTATTCTCATAAGTCAACCCCCTCATCTCTGGAATGAACCTAATGAACCTTCTCTGAACAGCCTCCAATGCAAGTATATCCTTCCTTAAATACGGAGACCAAAACTGTATGCAGTACTCCAGGTGTGGCCTCACCAATACCCTGTACAGTTGTAGCAGGACTTCTCCACTTTTATACTCTATCCCCCTTGCAATAAAGGCCAACATTCCATTTGCCTTCCTGATTACTTGCTGTACCTGCATACTAACGTTTTGTGTTTCATGCACAAGGACCCCCAGGTCTCTCTGTACTGCAGCACTTTGCAATTTTTCTCCATTTAAATTATAATTTGCTTTTCTATTATTTCTACCAAAGTGGATAACCTCACATTTTCCCACGTTATACTCCATCTGCCAAATTTGTGCCTACTCACTTAGCCTGTCTATGTCACTTTGCAGATTTTTTGTGTCCTCACAATTTGCTTTCCCACCCATCTTTGTATCATTAGCAAACTTGGCTACATTACACTCAGTCCTTTCATCAAAGCAATGAATATAGATTGTAAATAGTTGAGGACCCAGCACTGATCCCTGCGGCACCACACTAGTCACTGTTTGCCAACCGGAAAATGACCCATTTATCCCGACTCTCTGTTTTCTGTTAGTTAGCCAATCCTCTATCCATGCAATATATTACCCCCAACCCCGTGAGCTTTTATCTTGTGCAGTAACCTCTTATGTGGCACCTTATCGAATGCCTTCTGGAAATCCAAATACACCACATCCACTGGTTCCCCCTTATCGAACCTGCTCATTACATCCTCAAAGAACTCCAGCAAATTCGTTAAACATGATTTCTCTTTCATGGCCCCAAGTTTTCACATGATTTGCTCCTGATCTTTAGGAGCAACTGGTGTAGAACGGAGTATCTTAGAAATCGGAATTCTCGACATTTAGTTTTCTCCAGTTCTAGTCAGTTAGAACAGTTTCACTTGAACAGAATTTTTTTTTCAAAAGGGGCGTGTCCGGCCACTTATGCCTGATTTCAAAGTTTCGGGAGTGAAAACTTACTCCAAACTAACTTAGAATGGAGTAAGTGAAGATTTTTGTATGCTCGAAAAAAACTTTAGAAAATCAGGCACAGGTTACAAATTAGGCGTAGGGAACGAGGTGAGGTGGGGGGGGGGGGGGGGAAGGGAAGTCATTAAATTCTACAATCAATCCTTAGTTATACTTATACAAATATTATACAAATAAATCCAACCTGAATAAAAATTTATAAGCAAAGAAAAGATTAAATAAACCATGTCCCTACCTGTGTGAAAGTGCTTCAGGCAGGCCTTTCATGTTGGAGACAGGCAGCGGTGTGGCGTCAGTGTCTCGACGGCAGCGGCAGCAAGCTTCGAGCTGAGCTGCAGTGCTTGAGGCAGGCCTTCATTCTCTTCGTGGCTAGCCGCGAAGAAGCAGCACCGGACGGACCCGAGGCCATTCGGCCATGAGATATCAGCGGCGCCAGTGGCTGGCCGGCAGCCGAAGAATCAGCAGTGGACCGACGTGAGGCCATTCGGCCATAGGATATCAGCGGCGTCAGTGGCTGGCCGGCAGCCGAAGAATCAACACCTGACACACGCAGCTCTTTATGGTGCTTGAGGCCATTCGGCCAGGCTTTAGGGGCGGCGTCAGTGGCTGGCCGGCAGCCGAAGATACAGCAGCAGCCTTCGAGCTGTGAGGAGGACTGAGGCCATTTGGACAGGGAGAGGCAGCCACATCGACAGTTTTATATTTAAATTTGCAGAATGGGTGCTGCATTGTCAACACCACGTATTATGCAATGGTTTGCCATCAATTCACTGCATAGGAGAGAATTGATTAGAGCTCACCGCACCAGGAACGTCGTAGCCCATAGGTTGATGGGCAGGAGACCTTACCCACGTCGACAATATCGAACCAGGCGCTCGTACCTGGACATGAGCGAGGCTGATTGTGTGAAAAGGCTGCGTTTTCGCAGAGAAGTTGTCACTGAGACCTGTGATATGGTGAGAGCAGATTTGCAGCCCAGAAGCAGAAGGACAACTGCCTTGTCTGTTGAAGTGAAGGTAACAGCTGCACTTTTTTTCTATGCCTCTGGATCGTTTCAGGCTACAACTGGAGATGTGTGTGTCATCTCTCAACGTGCAATACATGCCTGCGTTTGCCAGGTCACGGCTGCACTTTATGCGCGAAGGAATGACTTCATCAATTTCCCAATGACCGCACAAGCGATCCACGAGAGGGCTGTGGGCTTCTTCAGGATTGCTGGCTTCCCAAAGGTACAGGGCTGCATTGATTGTACCCACATAGCCTTGCGAGCACCTGTGGATGATTCTGAGCAGTACCGAAATAGGAAAGGTTTCCATTCTATCAATGTGCAGCTCGTGTGTGACGACAAGCAGCGCATCATGTCAGTCGATGCGAGATACCCTGGCAGCACCCACGATGCGTTCATCCTACGCGACAGCGTTATATCTGACATGTTTGAGCAGCAGCCAGAAGGGCAGAGCTGGCTACTGGGAGACAAAGGGTACGGCCTGACCACCTGGCTCATGACGCCCATACGCGTGACACGGACAGAAGCTGACCGTCAATACAACATGGTGCACATTGCGACGCGCAGCATCATTGAGAGGACCATTGGCATATTGAAACAGCGATTCTGATGCCAGGACCATTCCGGAGGACAGTTGCTATACTCTCCTCAGATTGTTGGTCACTTCACTGTTGTGTGCTGCATGCTTCATAACGTAGCCATCATGAGGCAGCAGGAGCTGGTAGTGGAACCCGAAGACCGACATGAGGGTCCAGTGCATGATGATAGTATTACGGAAGACCAGGATGTGGATGATAACAACAATCAGGAAAGCATGCAAGTGCCTGATGCCGAAGCACGAGGTCGGAGGAGGGCCGTCCATCGTGCCCCTTTAACGATTGCTCGAGACTTGCGCCAGCAGCTCATCCGTGAACGCTTCAACTACTGATGCCTGAGGGCTCTGCGACCAATTTTGCGTATGGACATGTTTATTCTTTGTAGTTGTTCCTACGTTGTGTTGTGTTAATGGAACATGAAACAGTTTTAATGAAAAAATATTTTATTGAAAAGTTATCGTCACTCTAATAAAATATTTGTTGTATCAAACTATACTTTTTAATATGACTCTTGAAGATCACTTAAAAACTTTAAGATCACTTCTAAACTTGTAAACATAGAAACAGGAGTAGGCCATTCAGCCCTTCTAGCCTGCACCGCCATTCAATGAGTTCATGGCTGAACATGCACTTCTGTACCCACTTCCTGCTTTCTCGCCATACCTCTTGATCCCCCGAGTAGTAAGGACTTCATCTAACTCCCTTTTGAATATATTTAGTGAATTGGCCTCAACTACTTTCTGTGGTAGAGAATGCCACAGGTTCACCACTCTCTGGGTGAAGAAGTTTCTCCTCATCTCGGTCCTAAATGGCTTACCCCTTAAAGTTACAAAACACTTTCTATGTGAAAAATTTTACACTCTAAGATCACTTACACTTCAAGATCACTTTTTAGATGCAAAATTAAATAATTTACAGAATGTGAGAGCATTTACACTATAAGATCACTTGAAAACCCTGAGATCACATATGTTGTAAAGTTACAAAACTTACAAAACAGTTTCATTGTGAAAAATCTTACACTCTGAAGAACACTTAAACTTCAGGATCACTTTTTAGGTGCAAAATTAAATAAGATACAAAAAAATGTGAGAGCATTTACACTATAAGATCACTTAAAAACCATAAGATCCCTTATAAGTTGTAAAGTTACAAAACTTACAAAACAATTTCAATTTGAAAAACACTACTACAACTACATCAAGAACAAGAACAAAAGCAGCAAAGAAAGGCTGCAACCATGTCTCATCCACATCTCAGTGAATGTTCACTTCCTCATGGGGGTGTCATTTGATTGGCTGGGCTGTGTGCCCTTATTGCAGCAGCTACCTCAACCAGGCCCATCCTGACGGCCTGTGCCAACACTTGCATGCGCTCTCTGATGGCCTGTGCCGTCGATTGCACTCCCTCGGACATTCCCTCCCTAAGTTCCCGTGTCATTACTGCTATTTCTCCCGTCAGGACCGTCAACTCTTCACCTACTGCATTGACGCCACCGATGAGTGATCGGGTAAGCTCATTGGTCTCCATACCCAATGCCACAATCTGAGTTGCATCTGTTGCACGCTGCATCTCAGGAGAGCGTGTCTCCAATATCCTTCTCCTCTGCCTGGGTCTGCCTTGTGGCACCACTACACTGGGAGGCGCGGGCACGGACGGTGGGACGCTCGGTGTTGCAAGCGGCACCACTACACAGGGAGGTGCGGGCTGGGACTGTGGGATACTCTGTGTTCCAGACGGCTGAACTGGAGGGAGAGGCTCGGGCTGGAACGGTAGGACGCTCGATGTTCCAGACGACAGCACTCGAGTGCGAGCCGTGGGCTGGGATGTTGGACGAATGGGTGTAAACTGCTCCATGATATCAGCAGCAACACTGGGACCCGAAACGTCGGAATCAAAACCATAGTAGGTGGAACCAGAACCTATGCGAGAGGGAGGCGCAGGCTGGGACGGTAGTGCACTGACTGTAGAATGCTGCATTATACCAGCAGCACCACTGGGACCCGCAACATCGGAAGCGAAACCATGGAAAGTGGAACCAAGACCTATGCTAGGGGTTGAAACTCTGATGCCCCTTGATGGGGGCTCATAAACATTAAATTGGAAGCTCTCCCCTGCAGACATTTCAGTCATCGCTGCCATCATCCAGTCTGGATCATCCGCAGCTGGTTGTACTGGTTCTTGTTCTGTACCCTCAGGATCCTCAGGGTTGGCAGCAGCAGCATCGTCATCATCATCATCATCATGTTCTACAAAATACATCAGAACAGTCAAATGCTTAACAGCAAGGGAGGGGGCCGGGTGGGTGACATGAGTACTCTCACACATAGCAGGCCAGGCAGCAGGTTGATTTAAAGGGCCATGATGCATTTTCAGGACTTACACTCTTCCTCGCGTGCGGGCCCAGCTTGTGCTGTACCGATTGCTTTTCTCCATGTACGACTCATCATAGCAGCTACCCTTTGTTCCAAGGATGTCAGTGGATGCAGATTGGGCATGCCTCCTCCTGTCCGAGTTGCCTCCCTTTTGTTGTGGGCCAATTTCTTCTGCAAAGATTAAAATATAACTTTTTACAGTGTGTCAGTCTGCAAGGTGGGGCATACAGATAGCCAGGTTACAATTACGATTAAATTAAAAATGGGAAATATTACTTACACTAACTACTTGACCAAGGTTGTGCCATTTCTTTTTACACTGACTTCCAGGTCTCCTGGTATGCACCACTGCGCAGTAATCTTCTGCAACTTGGTTGCAGCGTTTCTTCATTTCTTTTGGTGGCACTTTTATGCGATCTCTGTTGCAGGTATCTAGCTCCTGCCATTTCTGCTCAATTACGTTGACTAATATCTCCACTTTCTCATGCAAGAAATTCTTTGTTCTTGGTGGACGTTGATCCATTGCAAAGTTGAATTGGCACTCTTATTTCTCCAAACACACTTTGCATGCACCAATGCAGCACCGGTTCTGCAAGTTTAGCAGTGAAAAGCTGAACTCACTGTTTTCAGCAGGTGATTTATTCAGCAGTGCTGCTAAAAGCACTCCCTCACACACAGAAATATCAAAAAAAATTAAATTACAAGCCTTTGCAGGGGTCCAAGAAACAAATCTTCACTTTTTCTGCAGTATTTTTAAAAATGGCCGAGTGCCAATGTTTGTTTGAGACTGCGCATGCGCGCACGCTCCAACGTGCACGCGCAGGGTTGCCGGCACCACGAAGGCTAATTTAAATTGTACCCGCCCCCTGCTACTTAGAAAATCAGCGCGAGTGTTAGGCTCCGCCCTCTGCTGCGAAGAGCGCGCCGCGCCAAGCAGACATCGAGCTCCAAGGAGCTCGAGAATATCGGACTTTTTTTTAGGCGCAGTTTTCGGCGCGAAAAACAGGCGCCCAGCTCGGAGATGCGCCGTTTTCGCCGCGGGACGAAACTTGGGGCCCATAAAACCACGCTGACTCTGCTTGATTGAATCATGCTTTTCCAAATGTCCTGCTACTGCTTCCTTAATAATGGACTCCAGCATTTTCCCAACGACAGATGTTAGGCGAACTGGTCTATAGTTTCCTGCTTTCTGTCTGCCTCCTTTTTTAAAAAGTGGCGTTACATTTGCGGTATTCCAATCTGCTGGGATCAACCCAGAATCCAGGGAAGTTTGGTAGATTACAACCAAAGCATCCACTATCTCTGCAGCCACTTCTCTTAAGACCCTCGGATGTAAGTCATCAAGTCCAGGGGACTTGCCCGTCTTTAGTCCCATTATTTTACCTAGTACATTAGTGATAGTGATTGTATTAAGTTCTTCCCTACCTATAACCCCTTGATTATCCACTATTGGGATACTTTTAGTGTCTTCTACCGTGAAGACTGATACAAAATATTTGTTCAACGTTGCTGCCATTTCCCTGTTCTCCATTATTAATTCCCCAGTCTCATCCTCCAGGGGATCAACATTTACTTTAGCCACTCTTTTCCTTTTTCTGTACCTGCAGAAACTCTTACTATCTGTTTTTATATTTCATGCTAGTTTACTTTCATAATCTATCTTCCGTGTGGGTGGGTGGGTGTGTTGGCTTCCACTCCGACTACGCCTTGATTTTAAAATTTTCATCCTTGTTTTCAAATCCCTCCATGGCCTCGACCCTCCCTATCTCTGTAAATTCTTTCAGCCCAACAACCCTCCGAGATCTCTGCAAGCCTCCAATTTTGGCCTCTTGTGCATGCCCGATATCGACACGTCTGTTTCCCCAGAGCTCAACTAGTCTGATCAGTATAACAAAATCATTCAAGGTGCTATATAAATGTAGGTTGCTTTTGTTGTTTACTGCGGCTCCATATGTGTGTGTGTGTGTGGGTGTGTCGGTTCGGAGTGGGTGGGTGGGTGTGTCGGTTCGGAGTGAGTGGGTGGGTGTGTCGGTTCGGAGTGGGTTGGTGGGTGTGTCAGCTCGGAGTGCGTGGGTAAGCCGGCTCTGGGTGGGTGGGTGGGCGTGCTGGCTTGGAATGTGTGTGTGGATGAGTGTGTCGGTTCAGGTTGTGTGTGTGGGTGGATGGGGGTGCTGGCTCGGTGTGGGTGGGTGGGTGTGTCGACTCAGTGTGGGTGGGTGTGCCGGCTCGGAGTGTGTGGGTGGGGTAGGTAAGCCAGCGCTGGGTGGGTGGGTGTGTCAGCTCAGAATGTGTGGGTGGGTATGCCGGCTTGGAATGTGTGGGTGGGTGGGTGTGCCGGCTTGGAATGTGTGGGTGGATGGGTGTGCCAGTGTGTGGGTGGGTGGGTGTGTCAGCTCAGAATGTGTGGGTGGGTGGGTGTGTCAGCTCAGAATGTGTGGGTGGGTGGGTGTGCCAGTGTGTGGGTGGGTGGGTGGTCAGCTCGGAGTGTGTGGGTGGGTGTGCTGGCTCTGGGTGGGTGGGTGTGCCAGCTCCAAGTGTGTGGGTGGGTGGGTGTGTCAGCTCAGAATGTGTGGGTGGGTGGGTGTGTTAGTGCGGAGTGGGTGGGTGTGTCAGCTCAGAATGTGTGGGTGGGTGGGTGTGTCAGCTCAGAATGTGTGGGTGGGTGTGTCAGCTCGGAGTGTGTGGGTGGGGTGGGTAAGCCAGCTTGGAGTGTGTGGGTGGGGTGGGTAAGCCAGCGGTGGGTGGGTATGTCAGCTCAGAATGTGTGGGTGGGTGGGTGTGCCGGCTCGGAATGTGTGGGTGGATGGGTATGCCAGCTCGGAGTATGTGGGTGGGTGGGTGTGTCAGCGCGGAGTGTATGGGTGGGTGGGTGGGTGTGCTAGCTCGGAGTATGTGTGTGGGTGGGTGGGTGTGTCAGCTCGGAGTGTGTGGGTGGGTGGGTGTGCCGGCTCCGAGTGTGTGGGTGGGTGGGTGTGTCAGCTCGGAGTGTGTGGGTATGCCGGCACGGAGTAGGTTGCGATATCAGTGGACTGCAGATTGGAGTGATAGTGGTGGGAATGCTCTTTTCCTAATTCAGCTGGGTTGTAGGAGAAGAGGCTAAGCTGCTGTTCCCCTGTAAGGGGACAAAAATGAGTCACCATTCAGCAGTATTTATGGTTGGTTGAAAATCAGGATTGGTAAGGATCAAAGAATGATCCAGTGAAAACATCAAACATTTCTTTAGACTACATCAGACTGCTGAGTTCATTTCATTTGTGAGGAACAAAAGGTGTTTATTAACACAAGTACTGATGGTGAATTATTGACTATTCACTCCTGAAATCCAATAATTCATTAGCCTATATATTTACAATGTGAGCTATTTCAGATGGCTTGAACAGATTTGCAGGATATCATGCGTGCAGATTAAGTGTAGATAGCAAGATATTGGGCTAACCATAGATGGATAATTAACAGATTAGAAATGTGTAAATAGTTGACACTGTGACCTATCCAAATGCTGAAATAGTAACGCCTCACACAAAATATTTCTCTTTATAGGACCTCTGAGGGTCTCGTCGCCAATTCCATCCCCTTCCACTATAGATATGTGAAGAGAAAAAGATTAGTGAAAACAAACGTAGGTCCCTTGCAGTCAGATTCAGGTGAATTTATAATGAGGAACAAAGAAATGGTGGACCAGTTAAACAAATACTTTGGTTCTGTTTTCACGAAGGAAGACACAAATAACCTCCTGGAAAAACTTGGGGACCAAGGGTCTAGTGAGAAGGAGGAACTGAAGAAAATCCATATAAAGCGGGAAATTGTGTTAGGGAAATTGATGGGATTGAAGGCCGATAGTCTGCATCCCAGAGTACTTAAGGAAGTGGCCATAGAAATAGTGGATGCATTGGTGATCATTTTCCATCAGTCTATTGACTCTGGATCAGTTCCTATGGACTGGAGGGTAGCTAATGTAACACCACTTTTTAAAAAAGGAGGGAGTGAGAAAACGGGTAATTACAGACCGGTTAGCCTGACATCAGTAGTGGGGAAAATGTTGGAATCAGTTATTAAAGATGAAATAGCAGTGCATTTGGAAAGCAGTGACAGGATCAGTCCAAGTCAGCATGGATTTATGAAAGGGAAATCATGCTTGACAAATCTTCTGGAATTTTTTGAGGATGTAACTAGTAGAGTGGACAAGGGAGAACCAGTGAATGTGGTTTATTTGGACTTTCGAAAGGCTTTTGACAAGGTCCTACACAAGAGATTGGTGTGCAGAATCAAAGCACATGGTATTGGGGGTAATGTATTGACGCGGATAGAGAGCTGGTTGGCAGACAGGAAGCAGAGAGTCGTGATAATTGGGTTCTTTTCAGAATGGCAAGCAGTGACTAGTGGGGTGCTGCTGGGCTCAGTGCTGGGACCCCAGCTCTTTACAATATACATTAATGATTTGGACGAAAGAATTGAGTGTAATATCTCCAAGTTTGCAGATGACACTAAACTGGGTGGCGGTGTGAGCTGTGAGGAGGACACTAAAAGGCTGCAGGGTGACTTGGACAGGTTAGGTGAGTGGGCCAATGCATGGCAGATGCAGTGTAATGTGGATAAATGTGAGGTTATCCACTTTGGGGGCAAAAACACGAAGGCAGAATATTATCTGAATGGCGGCAGATTAGGAAAGGGGGATGTTCAACAAGACCTGGGTGTTATGGTTCATCAGTCATTGAAAGTTGGCATGCAGGTACAGCAGGCGGTGAAGAAGGCAAATGGTATGTTGGCATACATAGCTAGGGGATTTGCGTATAGGAGCAGGGAGGTCTTACTGCAGTTGTACAGGGCCTTGGTGAGGCCTCACCTGAAATATTGTGTTCAGTTTTGGTCTCCTAATCTGAGGAAGGACGTTCTTGCTATTGAGGGAGTGCAGCGAAGGTTCACCAGACTGATTCCTGGGATGGTGGGACTGACGTATAAGGAGAGACTGGATCAACTGGGCCTTTATACACTGGAGTTTAGAAGGATGAGAGGGGATCTCATAGAAACTTATAAGATTCTGACAGGACTGGACATGTTAGATGCAGGAAGAATGTTCCCGATGATGGGGAAGTCCAGAACCAGGGGACACTGTGTCTTAGGATAAGGGGTAGGCCATTTAGGACTGAGAGGAGGAGAAACTTCTTGACTCAGAGAGTTGTTAACCTGTGGAATTCCCTCCCGCAGAGAATTATTGATGCCAGTTCATTGGATATATTCAAGAGGGAGTTAGATATGGCCCTTACGGCTAAAGGGATCAATGGGTATGGAAAGAAAGCAGGAAAGGGGTACTGAGGGAATGATCAGCCATGATCTTATTGAATGGTGGTGCAGGCTCGAAGGGCCGAATGGCCTACTCCTGCAGCTATTTTCTATGTTTCTATGTTTCTACCATTGTCTTGGGCTGAACCAGACTGTTCGGCATCGTATTAAATCCTGAGCTGAGCTTTCGACCCCATATCTTCTCCATCACAAAGATCATCTACTTCAACATTGCCCACATCCACCTCTACCTCAGCTCATCTGCTGCTGAAACCCTCATCTCTGCCTTTGTCACCTTCAGTCTCAACTATTCCAATGCGCTCTTGATCAGCCTCCCATCCACCACCCTCCGTAAACTTTGGTTGAAACAGAAACTCTGTTGCCCCTATCCGATCTCACACTGTTCCATTCACCCATCACCCCAACCTTGCAGATCTAAATTATCTCCTAGTCTGCTATGCCTCACATTTAAAGTTCCCACCCTTGTATTTAAATCCCCTTATTGCTTTGCCTCTCCTTATCTTTGCAACCTCCTCCAGCCCTGCACGACCCTGCCCCTCTTTGAAATCTCCATTCCCCTGACTCTGGCCTTTTGTGCATCCCTTCTCCCTTTGCCAGTGTCTTCAGCCGCCTCGGCCCCATATTCTAGAATTCTCCTCTTCTCCTCCTTTTAATACACTACTTAAATCCAACCCATTTTGATCAAGATTTTGGTCACCTCTTCTAAATCTCCTCCATTGGCACAGTGCTTCCGATTATCCCTCTCCGAAATGTCTTGGGACCTTTTTTTTTTACATTAAAGGCACTATTTAAAAAAAAAACACATGGTTAAGAATACTCTGATGCATATATCACACCAGCGAGATGCAATATCATTATTTTTCCAAGTAGACCATCTTGACAATGCAGTGTTTAGAAGCTAGGCAAATAACATTGTAAATAGTGTATTATTCGAGTTGTCTGAAATAAAAACAGGAAATGCAAAGCAAGTCCATCTGGTGGAAATCCTTTCGGATTAGGCAAACTGTTCTGTTGAAGGGTCTACACCTAAAACATTAACAACTTTTCTCTACTGATGGACCTGCATCACTTTTCCAGAAAGTATTCTTATTGTACCTGTAAAAATTTAGAGATCCATTGTTGGCCTCTGACTCAAGGTTGTGGATTCAAGTCTCACTGCAGAGACTCTGAACAAATAATCTAAGGTGACACTTCAGTACAGTACTGAGGAAATGCTGTGCTGTCTTTTAGATGAGACGTTGAAGAGGTCTAGTCTGCTTCGTAGGGCCGACATAAAACATTCCAAGGCAGTATCCAAAGAAGAGCAATGTCCTGATAAATCAGTGCAGTATCAACTTTTCACCATTATAAATTCCTCTGTGTGTATTTATGTAGTTAATTTTGAGACTCTGTTCAGTTGTTCGCTGACACCATATTGGTAATAGTTGAGTTTATTTGACATGAATTAATGCATAAGCAGTAGTTTACAAGGTACAATTGAGAATTATATTACCTTCTTTGGGTAGAAGATGTGATGCCATTCCCCGTTCCCTCTACTCTCGTTCTAGTTCACCTTCCTGGTGTTATCTTTTTAGTCTTCTACAAAATGAGATCAGAATCTACCATTTAAGGGTTAACCTTGCACAGGTACCGACCGTTAAAGAGCTTTATCTTGGAGTATGCCTTTATACAAAACAAACAGTAGCACACGGCACAGTGATGTCAGTGGAAATAAGAGAGGAATAGCTGCCTCCTTCACATAGTTCTTACACCCACAGTAGTTGCCGTTTTTATTTTGAGGCATGAATGGAGTCAATACTGACTTACCCCTGTACCTCGGTCTGTATCGTTAATTGCAAATGCTTTGTGTATGAAAGAATTGGCTTGACAACAGCATTAATGAACAGTCTGGTGCTTTTTGGCAAATTGTGTAAAGCAGTCGTGTGAAGATAGTAGAGTGGCCGCTGTTGTGACAGCCCATCAGTGACTGCAGTTGGTTAACGTATCCAAGACATGACACTTGAGGGGATAGAGCTGACTACTGGAAGAGAATTGAGTTGGGAGATTATAAGGGCAATAAATCTATGCAAAACTCAGAGAAACACAGTCTGGGGGTAACTGAGAGGAATTGAAGTAAACTGCAAAAGGGGAAGAGTCTCTCAGAAATGGGGAGGAAGGGGTGGGTGGTGGTGGTATTGAAATGTGAAAAAGTAAAAGAAACTTAAATCAACCGGAGAGAGTAGAGAATTACAAAAATGAAATCAGTGAGCAGATAAAGGGAACAAGCACAGCCGCATTCAGCCAGAAGAGCAGGCAGTCGAAGGCACTGCTACTCTGCAATCAGTTTGTTGGAGACATGGTTCAGTGGGTCAGGGTTCCCTTTCACCCAAGGGACCTCCCTGGGGTCAGGCCACCATGTGCTCCAGTCCAGGTGCCAGGCTGAAAGACTAGGGAATAAGTCTGCTGTGTAACTGTTCAGCTGCAATGCACAACCTTATCTAGTGGGTTGAACTGCAATATCAGACTTTGTCAGGTACTTAAGATAAAAGTGACACAGATGGTGCATTGGTTAGTGCTGTCCTTTCATCCGAGACCTGGCTTTAAATGCAGCCCCGACTGTCTGCTGTTCGTGCTCACTGTAAAGTTCTTGTGTGAAGTTTTTTTTGTAGTAGGCATTAAACTGACAAAAAAAGGAGCTAAATTGCCCCTTTGCAATTGTCTCATTGATACGACAGAGTGGAGGGCATGTTTAATCGAACTTACCGTACCTGATGTGGGCGTGCTTGGCGCGGTGGGAGTGCTTGGCGATGTTGGTAAGCTTGAAGTGGGAAAGTGTTGCATTGCTCAGCAGTGATAGCCTCACTGTAATGAGAACAAAATGCACACAAAAAAAGAAAATATATTAAAGTAAAGTAAAAATGTGGATGCCTAAGCTAAACTTTCCATCAAACTAGATGAAGTTGTTGTCTCATCAATAGAGCCAAAGCAGCTCAGTACAGTGAACAACAGAGAAAGCAACTTCATCCTGCAAGAAGCCAATGTTTCCTTGCTCATTATAATGTGAGACTCGAATGATTGAGTTTGGAGTATTCTCTGTTCAAATTGTATTTGTCGCATGATCTAACCGGTACCGGCAGGACGATTTTTGCATTCCTCGAAATAGAAGGGGAGGCGGTGAACATAGACTTTGAGGCTCAGAGCATCCTTGAATTTGGCCTTAATGTATCATCCAGGCACAGTGCAAAGAGGCAACATGGGCAGGCTTTGTTATCATAGAGGTTTACAGCACAAGGGAAGTCCATTCAAGCCCATCATGCCTGTACTTTGCATGCGTGCAATCCTCACTGTCCAAGCTTCCCCTCTCTGCTGCACCTAGGCTGTTCAATATGGCCAAGCACAATAGCAGGAAAAGCGACCCCAAGGAAGCTGGTTGTGGTTGTTGGGAGGCCAATCATCTCAGCTTCAGGAGTATCTCAGGGCAGTGGTTCTCGGCCTAACCACCTTCTGCTGCATCATCAATGACCTCTCATCATAAGGACAAAAGTAGGGATGTACACTGACAGCTTTCAGTTTCATTTGTAACTCCTCAGATAATGAAGCAGTCTGTGCCCGCATGCAACAAGACCTGGACAACATTCAGGCTTGGTCTGATAAGTAACATTCGCACCACACAAGTGCCAGGCAATGACCATCTCCAACAAGAGAAAGTCCAACCACCTCCTCTTGACATTCAGTGGCATTGCCATCATCAAATCCTGCACTATCAACATCGGGTTGATGCGGGTTACCATTGACCAGAAACATAACTGCACCAACCACGTAAATACTGTGGCTATAAGAGCAGGTCTGAGGCTGGGTTTTCTGCAGCGAGTGACTCGCATCCTAAACAATGTTTCTTGTAATTTCTTTGTGGGCCATGCAGCCCACTTAAGTACTGCGTGGCCCATTTAAAATTCCATGCATGCGCGTTTTCTTCAATTTACAAGCTGGCTTACCAGCTGCGTGGGACCCCTGGAGCGCTGCGTGGCCACACAGCTTAAAGGGAACATTGTTCCTGACTCCCCAAAGCCTTTCCACCATGTACAAAATATAAGTCAGGAGTGTGATGGAATACTCTCACTTGCCTGAATGAGTGCAGCTCTAACAACATTCAAGAATCTCAATAACATCCAGGACAAAGCAGCCCCCATGATTGGCACCCCTTCCACCAGCTTAAAAATTAATTCCCTCCATGACTGGTGCACCAGGGCTGCAGTGTGTACCATCTACAAGATGCAGTGCAAGATACAAGACTGCAGCTCCCAAACCTGCAACCTCTACCACCTAGAAGTATAAGGGCAGCAGGCACATGGAACACCAGCACCTCCAAATTCCCCTCCAAGTCACACTATCCTGACTTGGAAATATATCGTTGTTTCATTATCGTCGCTGGGTCAAAGTCCTGGAACTCCCTCCCTAATAACACTGTTGGAGTACCTTCACCATACGGACTGCAGCGGTTCAAGAAGACGGCTCACCACTACCTTGTCGAGGGCAATTAGGGATGGGTAATAAATGCGGTCCTTGCCAGCGACGCCCCCATCCCATGAACCAATTTTTAAAAGCCATAAATGTGTAAGTTCTGAAAGGGATATGTATTGCTGATTTTTGGGAAGCGATTCTATATATTCTTTTGGGGTGGGTAGAGTGTATTTGTTGTTTTTTGGGGAGAGGATATGCACTATTTGGGTTATATATTCTCTTTTGGAGGAAATATGTGTTGTTTTTTGAGAGGGAATATGTAGTATTGTTTTTGAGGAGAGGATGTCCTCCAGCTTGTGATGCGGAAAGTTTGAACTATATAACACTTTTTTAATTAAAAGAAAAATGTCCCAATTTGATCCATGGTCTATCCTGAGTTCACTGGTTTCAGCTTGAATAGCAGTAGAAGCAGGACTGTCTGTCAGTGCCTCTGGGTCAGGAAGTTGAAGGAGAAGATCAGCCGGGGTCCCAGGTCTGACCACCATCACGTGACGCCTGCTTTAAAATGCATGTGGCTGTGATTCCCCTCACAGTGGAATAGCCTTCATTGTGGAGCCTCACTGTTGAACAAGACTATCCATAATCAGATGATACTGTTCCACAGCCAATCATGAGTTGACACCTTCAGCAGATGAAAGAAGGTGAACTTTGAGGAACGATTAGGAAAGCTCAAAGCTGTATAGTGCTGAGAAGGTTGGGGATACCTCATTGGGATATATTAAATGGTGTAAGATAGGGTAAACCCATAATATTTCTAAAAGGTATGAAAGGCCAGTAAGACATGGGGATATAAATTTAAATTAGTGAACAGCACAATAAATTCATATTGGAAATTATTCACTTAAAGGGTGATCATTTTTTGTAATAATCTACCAGTTAATACAGTAAACTCAAAGACTTTAGGGGTGTTCGAAATGCTTTGTACATTGGGTTAGTTGAGTTGGAACACTGCAGGGACAAACCTCGATAGGTGAAATGCCTTTTTTGTGGTTGATTTTCTTTTTATCTAGCAACGCACCTCACGAAGTTTCTATAATGGCCTTGGGAGTGCAGCGCATATTCACCAGAATGATACGGGGGCTTAGAGGGTTAAATTATGAGGACAGGTTGCATAAACTTGGCTTGTATTCCCTTGAGTATGGAAGACTGAGGCATGATCTGATCTGGTCTTCAAGATATTACAAGGGTTTAATAGGATAAATACGGAGAAACTATTTTTTCTGGTGGGAGAATCAAGAACGAGCAGACATAATAAAATTAGACCTAGGTCATTCACGAATGAAATCAGGAAGCACTTTTTCACACAAAGGTTAATCGGAATCTTGAACTTTTTACACCAAAAGGGTGTGGATTCTGAGATAATTGGAGTTTTCAAAGCTGAGATTGATGGATGTGAAGCAAAAGTAGGTAAATGGAGTTGTGGTACAGATCAGCCATGATCTAATTGAATGAAGGACCAGGCTTAAGTGGGTGTATGGCCTATTCCTGTTCCAATGGTCTAGACTTTCCCTAAAGCCTCCCACCATCTGATTGCTGCCCAAAAAGAACGCTAAGATTCTTCAAATAACGCTGGTGAAAAATTCCATAAAAAAGGGAAAAAATTCCACCCAGCGTGAAAATGGATCTTACACACAGTTTCTCAGCGGTTAAACGCGAAACTTGGGCAAAATGGGCAGTTCTTAACAGACTGGACAATAAGTACTCAAAATTTAGACCGAGGCTGCGGTTGGGCCTAGGGAGGGAGGTAAACTCAAAAAATATTTTTTCAATTAAACAAAAAATAAAAAGTTAGAAAACATTCTCAAGACCCTTTTTAACTTAATTGTCATGAAAGAATTTTAAAATCATTATTAAAAAAACTTTAACTTGCCTTTCTTTGCAGGGTACTCACTTACCGCCTTGTTTCAGGCAGATTTTCGTGGGCGTTTTTTTCAATCTTGGGTATGGGTCCGTGGCAGTTTTCTCGGTGGTGCACGCAGATGCATGTGGGTGGTCTGCTCCCCAGCGGTATTTTGAAAATGTCGGCAGAACTCTTTAAAAAATGAAGAGGAAACTTTCGCCAGGCGGTTTTTCACAGAAAAAGAGCTGTACCGCCGAAAATGAAGGGGAAAGTCTAGCCCTATAAAGCGGCTTAGACTATAATCACAAAGCTTCATAAAGGCCAATCTTGTAGGATTTGTGTAACAGAGGATTTTGCAAGTTTAAAATGGGCTTAATTAGAATATGTTAATATTCTCTCAAATGTGTAGGTCTCTCAGCTCACTAGTGTGATCACTGTTGATTGAAACAGGTTTGACAAAATAAATGGCAGCTCATGTCAACTGTGGACTCAGTTCCAGTGAATGTAGCAGAAAACTTGACAAGAAACTTCGCTGACAGTGGGTTTATGCAACCTGTCCTCATAATTTAACCCTCTAAGCTCCAGTATCATTCTAGTGATCAGTGCCCTTAAATAAGTAATGATACTGGTAACATTTAGAATTATTTTAATCTACATAATTAGTTAATTAGGTAACAGCTTTGAACACTGCATTTAATGTTTCATTCTGAAGGTCTTTTTAATGTTACGGCCAGTGTGATTTTTTTTCCCAACTCAAATCATTCCTCTGAAGATGGTCACAAATGGGTAGCTTTAAATAATTTGTATTTTTAAGCATCTGACTTGTGCTGAGATGCAGGAATATAACCCAGTATCTCACTAGTTCTGTGACAATTTCTCTTTAAGATATTGATGTGCCTGCTTCAGTGCTGTCTCTATGCACGTACTCGGGGTGCACAGGTTCATTGCAGGGTGACCCGCACGCTGATTTGTTTTTGCCCCTCCCTCCCCACGGGAAAGTGCGCTACAGGGCGGTTAGGATCGGAAAACCGATTCCCACAGGGAAACCCAGAGTGAAGAACCCACGCCCTCTAATTCATGAGGGTGTAATGATTTACATTCTGTACAGATGGAGATGTGGGAGGTTTTAATTGTGGGAGTCGGGGGAATTCCATGCAAAGGAAAAGCAATCCAGTCTTCAGGAAGCATTGTCATTTTTCCGAGCAGGATGTAACGCTTATCACAAGAATATTGATCTACTCCGCTCCACTGCCATGCATTCTGGTCGTCAGGGGATGCTGGTCGGAGTTTGATGCTGTCTATAGACTGCGGACTGTTTCCTACCAGCTGCTAAAAGCCATTTTTAATTTACTGCCACAATCCCCATCATAAAATGTGTGAAATATAAACAAGAAAGACATGCAGTGTGATAACCCATCAGGGCTGTTTTGCAGATCTTGGATTTAACATTTCACACACAGCTGTGCACTTGGTTAAGAAAGCACATCTTGCTTTTGTTAACAAGGTCAGAGTTGCATTCCAATTAAACCAGCACTGCAATGCAACACAACACATGTTTTCAAAGAGCAAAAAACAAAACGTTGCTGGACCTTCTTGTTGCCCCATCCCTGTACTATATGGTGGGAGGGGTTGACAATTAACAGTGATAGATGTGTGTATGCAGGCCTTGAATTGTTTATATATACCCCCTGTACTGTATTGAACACATGTACATGCACCCTCTGTAAACTTGAGCTCATCCAAAATACTGCTGGCCATATCCTAACACTCACCAAGCCCCATTCACCCATCACCCCTGTACTCACTGACCTACATTGGCTCCCAGTCCAGCAATGCCTGAATTTTAAAATTTTCATTCTTGTTTTCTAATCCCTCCATGGCCTTGCCCCCTCCCTATCTCTGTAACCTCCTCCAGCCCTAGGCTACAACCCTTTGCGATCCCTGCGCTCCTCCAATTTTGGCCTATTGCACATCCCCAATTTTCATCGCTCCACCATTGGCGGCCATGTCTTCAGCTGCCTAGACCCTAAGCTCTCAGAATCCCTCCCCAAATCTCTCCACCTCCCTAACTCTCACTCCTCATGTACTGTACAAAACTTGAATTGATGATTGTAAACCCCATGTACTTTATAGTGCATTAGTGAATTGGATTGTACTACTATACATTGTCTTGAAGTAGCAATGTCTGTATACTTCTCTTCCCATGTGCTGTACAGCACTTTCCTGTTCTGATTTCCACTCTGGGGTGTGCAGCAATGTTCCCTGTAATTTTTGGTGCGGGCCATTCAAAATATCGTGCATGCGCTGTTTTTACATTGAAATCCCAGCTATGCAGGATCCCTGGAACACTGCATAGCCATGCGGCTTAAAGGAAATGTTGGTGTGCAGTTATCAATTGGTCGATCAGGGAGCATAAATCCAATCAAAAGTAGGTATCTGTTTTAAACATCAAGCATGTGCGAGTTCTGTGTTCCATTGGTGAGAATTATTTTGCAACTCTCATGATATGAAACTGTGAGGGGATTGTATAGCTGATCCTCAGCAGTGAAATCTAAATAGCTTCTATCCACCTGCTGAATTCATTTTTCTGTTTATACAGGTAGAGTGTTCGCATTTCTGGAAACCTCGGAACCGAGGCCGTTCTAGATTTCGGGTATTTCCGGATTTCGGAATATCTTTCCAACGTCCCGAATCTGGAAACGCCCGGGCCGAGGTTCGTGTATTTCCGGATTTCAGAATGTCTTTCCGTCTTGTTGTGCGAGGCCCCTTGGGGAAGAATTACCATAATATGGTAGAATTCTTCATTAAGATAGAAAGTGGCACAGTTAATTCAGAGACTAGGGTCCTGAACTTAAAGAAAGATAACTTTGATGGTATGAGACGTGAATTGGCTAGAATAGACTGGCGAATGATACTTAAAGGGTTGACAGTAGATAGGCAATGGCAGACATTTAAAGATCACATGGATGAACTTTGTTATATATGTAAACCTGTAAATACCTTGTGTAACCACCAGAGGGCTCATCCCCTGGAGTTCCAAGGGATCCCTGAATCCCTTGGGAGCACCTGTACTTAAGGAGGCCTCAGGCTGGAGAGGCACTCTGGAGACCTGTAATAAAAGACTACGGTCACACTTTACTTTGAGCTCACAGTGTCTGGTCAGACTCTTTATTCATTCATAACAAAGTTCAACAATTGTACATCCCTGACGGGGAAGGTGGCTCAACCATGGCTAACAAGGGAAATTAGGGAGAGTGTTAAATCCAAGGAAGAGGCATATAAATTGGCCAGAAAAAGCAGCAAACCTGAGGACTGGGAGAAATTTGGAATTCAACAGAGGAGAACAAAGGGTTTAATTAGAAGGGGGAAAATAGAGTATGAGAGTCAGCTTGCAGGGAACATTAAAAACTGACTGCAAAAGCTTCGATAGATATGTAAAGAGAAAAAGATTAGTGAAGACAAATGTAGGTCCCTTTCAGTCAGAATCAGATGAATTTATAATGGGGAACAAAGAAATGGCAGACCAATTGAACAAATACTTTGGTTCTGTCTTCACTAAGGAAGACACACATAACCTTCCGGAAATACTAGGGGACCGAGGATCTAGTGAGAAGGAGGAACTGAATGAAATCCTTTTCAGTCAGGAAATTGTGTTGGGGAAATTGATAGGATTGAAGGCCGATAAATCCCCAGGGCCTGATAGTCTGCATCCCAGAGTACAAAAGGAAGTGGCCTTAGAAATAGTGGATGCATTGGTGGTCATTTTCCAACATTCTATAGACTCTGGATCAGTTCCTATGATTTGGAGGGTAGCTGATGTAACCCCACTTTTTAAAAAAGGAGGGAGAGAGAAAACAGGGAATTATAGACCAGTTAGCATGACATTGGTAATGGGGAAAATGTTGGAATCAATTATTAAAGATGAAATAGCAGCGCATTTGGAAAGCAGTGACAGGATTGGTCCAAGTCAGCATGGATTTATGAAAGGGAAATCATGCTTGACAAATCATCTAGACTTTTTTGAGGATGTAACTAATAGAGTGGACAAGGGAGAACCAGTAGATGTGGTGCAGTTGGACTTTCAAAAGGCTTTTGACAAGGTCCCACACAAGAGATTAGTGCGCACAATTAAAGCACATGGTATTGGGGGTAATGTATTGACGTGGATAGAGAACTGGTTGGCAGACAGGAAACAAAGAGTAGGAATAAACGGGTCCTTTTCAGAATGGCAGGCAGTGACTAGTGGAGTACTGCAAGGTTCAGTGCTGGGACCCCAGCTATTTACAGTATACATTAATGATTTAGATGAAGGAATTGAATGTAATATCTCCAAGTTTGCAGATGACACTAAGCTGGGTGGCAGCGTGAGCAATGAGGAGGATGCTAAGAGGCTGCAGGGTGAATTGGATAGGTTAGGTGAGTGGGCAAATGCATGGCAGATGCAGTATAATGTAGATAAATGTGAGGTTATCCACTTTGGTGGCAAAAACAGGAAGGCAGAATATTATCTGAATGGTGGCAGATTAGGAAAATGGAAGGTGCAATGAGACCTGGGTGTCATGGTACATCAGTCATTGATAGTTGGCATGCAGGTACAGCAGGCGGTGAAGAAGGCAAATGGCATGTTGGCCTTCATAGCGAGAGAATTTGAGTATAGGAGCAGGGAGATCTTACTGCAGTTGTACAGGGCCTTGGTGAGGCCACACCTTGAATATTGTGTACAGTTTTGGTCTCCTAATCTGAGGAAGGACGTTCTTGCTATTGAGGGAGCGCAACGAGGGTTCACCAGACTGATTCATAGAAACATAGAAAATAGGTGCAGGAGTAGGCCATTCGGCCCTTCGAGCCTGCAGCATCATTCAATAAGATCATGCCTGATCATTCCTTCAGTACCCCGGGATGGCAGGACTGACATATGAAGAAAGACTGGATCAACAAGGCTTATATTCACTGGAATTTAGAAGAATGCGAGCGGACCTCATAGAAACATATAAAATTCTGACCGGATTAGACAGGTTAGATACAGGAAGAATTTTCCCGATGTTGGGGAAGTCCAGAACCAGGGGTCACAGTCTAAGGATAAATGGTAAGCCATTTAGGACCGAGATGAGGAGAAGCTTCTTCACTCAGAGAATTGTGAACCTGTAGAATTCTCTACCACAGAAAGTTGCTGAGGCCAGTTCGTTATATAAATTCAAAAGGGAGTTAGATGTGGCCCTTATGGTTAAAGGGATCAAGGGGTATGGAGAGAAAGCAGGAATGGGGTACTGAAGTTGCATGATCAACCATGATCATATTGAATGGTGGTGCGAGTTCGAAGGGCCGAATGGCCTACTCCTGCACCTATTTTCTATATTTCTATGTCCCGAATCCGGAAATGCCTGGGCCGAGGTAAGGGTGCTACGACAGTGGGGGGATCCCCACTGCACACACTCATACAAGATAATCATTAAACTGTTGATCTATATGGGATGTGCAGCAGCTACTGACCAGCACTGTGTGAAAATCGGGTACGAAGGCGAGGCTGAAGGTTGGCACCTTAAATGAACAACTTTGGCCCTTGAAATATAACCTGAGATACTTCCAGTGTGGCAGTAAGCATCCTTTAATGTTACTTAACCAGTGGTCTGGGCACACTGCTTGGATACATTTGGTCTTAATTCATTGGGGTAGATCTTGACTTTGACTTCAGTGGAAATAAAACTCGGGAGAGATTTAAAACTGACTTGCTATCAATGGTTTCACACTATTGCACACTATTGCGATCTAATGTGCATTACCACAAAGGACCAACTGGTCACTCGAATTTTCTTATTGCCTTTCTGCTTAAGGGAACGATAATAAAAATACAAATGATTTTTATTCCATTGGTCAATGCTTAAATTTTAAAATTCCATTGGTTAACGCCTTCACACATTTTAGCCTCTCTGTACTTGCTGCATGCATGGTGCAATGAAAAATCCTGACAACGAGCGCTTCAGAAATTGGAGCCGCCAATCGTTTAGTTTCCAATGATATGAAAGAAACGTTAACCACTTAAGAGCGAGAAGGATGCAGCCACTGACCCCACACTGTACAAGATAAAAATGCATGACAGAAATGCAGATTCAGCCCATCCCCTCAGCAGAGTAAAAAGGGAAACCAAAGCAAGAACTCTGAACTGTTTTCAATCTCATGCCTCAGTTATAATGCAAGGCCACACCCAAGTTGACGTGGTCTTTTGAAGCAAAATATTAGTGCATTTTTAAGAAGTTGCGACAGTGAGTATTTGTAGCCCAAACATATACCGAACTCTCAGTTATCTGGGAGATGAAAAGGTTTGCTTTTTATTTCATCGTTTCCTCTTATTTTGCTGCCGCCTTTCAGTGATTTGTATCTGCACTGTCAGCCTTGCATCTTCTGGAAGCTAATCCAGCTTTCAAATCTTTAATTCTTCTTATTTAGTGGTAATGCATTGAACCTCTTTGATAAAGAATCTGTTGTTGCCACACACAAACGTCACTGCACAATTGGGTTATTTACTGACCTGACTGGTTGATTCAGAGAAAGCAACAATCTTGGCTTGAAACTTTTACGCTCGTAACATTGATTCAAAAACTTTCCAGTTCAGAGAATTTGCTGTGTTCCCTGGTGCCCTGAAACTATCATTTGCCCTGGTCACATTGGGCCCAAGTTTCGAGCCGCACCTAGAGCGGCGCAGTCCCGACCTGGACGCCCGTTTTTCGTGCCACAAAGTGCGCCTAAAAAAAACTTCCAGATTCTCCAGCTCCCTGCAGATCGTTTGCAGCTCGGCGCAGCGCAGCAGGAGCTGTAGGGGGTGGAGCCAGGTCCCTGTGCTGAAAACAGAGCCGGGACCTCTGCATATGCGCGCTACAGTGGGCGCGCAAGTGCAGTAGCTCCAGGCGCTCAAAACTGTGTGGGAGGGGCCGAAGCACGCAGCCCCTCACCCTGGCCGAATGGCCTCACTGGGGCTGTGTGAATAAGGCTCCTCCCACGGCCAGCTCCTGCTTCCTCCCGACCCGACTCGACTCCCGCTTCCCGCCCCCCCCCCGCCTCCGGACCGGACCCGACACCGACCCGACTCCCGCTCCCCCCCGGACCCGACCCGACCCGACCCCCCGGACTAGACCTGACCCGACTCCCGCCTCCGGACCGGACCCAACTCCCGCTCCCCCCTCCCCCCGACTGGACCCGACTTGACCTCCCTCCCCCCGACCCGAACCAACCCGAACCGAACCGACCCGCGCTCCCGACCCCGACCCCGACCCGCGCTCCCCCCAACCCGACCCGTGATCCCGACCCGACCCAACGCCACCTACCTGTAAATCTGGTGCTGGGGACGGGCCCTGCCCGAAGTCTTGGGCCCTGCCCGAAGTCTCGGGCCCGGCTGGGCCCGGCCCGTTCAGCCTCCCCCACCCATCTCCTTTCCCCCCCCTCCCCCCCATCTCCTTTCTCCCCCTCTCCTTTCCCCCTTCTCCTTCCCCCCCTTTTTCTTTCCTCCCCTTCTCCTCCTCCCCCTTCTCCTCCCCTCCCCCCCTTCTCCTCCCCCCTCCCCCTTCCCCCTTCCCCTCCTTCCCCCTCCCCCCTTCTCCTCCTCCCCCCTTCTCCTCCTCCCCCCCCCTTCTCCCTTCTCCTCCTCCTCTTCCCCCTTCTCCTCCTCCTCCTCCTCCTCCCCTTCCCTCTCCTCCTCCTCCTCCTCCTCCTCCTCCTCCTCCTCCTCCTCCTCCTCCTCCTCCTCCTCCTCCCCTTCCCTCTTCTCCTCCTCCCCCTCCTCCTCCTCCTCCTCCTCCTCCTCCTCCTCTTCTCCTCCTCCTCTTCTCCTCCTCCTCTTCTCCTCCTCCTCCTCCTCCTCCTCCTCCTCCTCCCTTCCCTCTTCTCCTCCTCCCCCCCCTCCCTCTGCTCCCCCCTCTCTTCCTCTACCCCCCTCCCCTCGCTGTCAGAAACACAGTCACTGACAGACAGAGAATGAGAGACACACACACACAGACAGACAGAGACACACTGGGGGTGGGGGGGGGGGGGGAGCATCCCAGCATGCTGTTGGAGGGCTCCCGGTGCTGCAATCGGTAAGTAGAAAATGTTTTATTGATTTAAAAAAAAATTATTTCTTACTAATTTTTTTTGATTGATTTATTGGTTGATTTATTGATGTTTTTATCATTTATTATTGATGATGGCTCTTTATTTGTAAAACTGAAGTGTTTAATGTTTGTAAACTTCCCTTTAACCCCCCCCCCCCCATTCCCTACGCCTGATTTGTAACCTATGCCTGATTTTCTAAAGTGTAGACAAGGTTTTTTCGAGCGTACAAAAATCTTCACTTACTCCATTCTAAGTTAGTTTGGAGTAAGTTTTCACTCACGAAACTTTGAAAACAGGCGTAAGTGGCCGGACACGCCCCCTTTTGAAAAAAAAATTCTGTTCCAAAGTGAAACTGTTCTAACTGACTAGAACTGGAGCAAATTAAATGGCGAGAATTCCGATTTCTAAGATACTCAGTTCTACACCAGTTGCTCCTAAAAATCAGGAGCAAATCATGTGGAAACTTGGGGCCATTGATTCCTGAAGGTGAATTGGAACGAATGGTTTGAAAAGAGTACTTAGGAGGTTCAGTATGCAATTTGTGTTCCATTGTTTTGATTCTATCAACATCTGGAACATTGAATGGTGATAGTTGTATAATTTCTTCCACTCAGTCTGCGCTACTCTTGAGTCTGACATTTTTTCCCCTCCCCTAGTGAAAGCTCTGACTTGTATCATTTCATGACGGGATCTGCTATCTTGTCCAATTAACCATTCTCTTGGCATGGTCCTAGATAGTTATATTGGCAGTGGGAGAGGGGCAGATACATCACTGCCCATCTTGTTACCGTGGCCATGCATCCACATACACATCTTCCACTTGGGAATCACCAGATAATAATCAAGAATGGGATCTACCCCCAACCCATTAAGCCCCACGTACTTAACCTGGGGATGCTGAGGCCAAGTGTAATGCTTTGGTGCCAGTGTTCAGAGTTTGGGGCCATCCTGGAATGTGTGGCACCGTTCCACACTAAAGTGCGTCTATCAGTTGAATTATCTGGAGAGGCAAGCCTGGCATTTTGATTCCCACTGGTAATAGGCCAAGATTTGCGGTGAACGCAGTAAGTTGGACTTTTTTCCTCGCCCTTCAGCTCCAGTTATTTTAACGCTGCAAATTGCTGGAAGTACAAGGGCAGTGGGGCATCTGGGATCTTGGTGAATGACTGGACCAACAGTTTTACCTCTTGAACCAATGAAATGTAAGGATAGAGAAAAAAACAGAGCGAACGACGGAGAAGGAAAGAAGGTGAATCAAAGTCAAATTCGATATAGAAAGTGAAATAAGGAGAGGGGAAGTAAGATTGGATTAAAATAGAGAGAGAGAGAAAAGAGACTTTGAAAAAAATACAACCTGCAGGAGTGAGACTCCACAGTTTCAATTGTTCCCTTTCTGCACCTCAAACGTTGAGTGACATTGCAGGGCCATAAAATATCCTAGTAACAGGGTCCTTACACCGTGAAAATGCACCCCAAACTTTGTGTTGATTTTAATTTGTATTTACGGTGCAAATTAAGTAATTTCTTGATGCTCATGGGGAGGTTGATGGCGATTCACAACTCCCGGTATATCCCTTCCTTGCCACAAATTGCCGGGTTTGTTGCGCGCTAATATTGGTTGGTGCCATCAACTTTTCATTATTTCTCCAGTAATTTGTGGACCATTGTTTATTATTTTATTTATCAGTTATGTCCTCTCCTCCTCAGTGCTACTGGAGCTGTTTGCCTCTTTGTTATGGTCTGGTCCTGTTGTCCCTATAAATGTAGCCTATAAATGACTATTGCACAACATATGGGGATGCCAGATTTCCTTCACTCAAGGACATTAGTGAACTGGTT